>NW_027619604.1:0-37440 GCF_964187855.1 Myxine glutinosa
CTTTTGCACTTCTATTAGTGTGGAAAAAACACTTTTTGCACTTGTGATAGTGTTGAAAAACCACTTTTTGCACTTGTGTTAGTGTTGAAAAACCACTTTTCGCACTTGTGTTGGTGCAGGAAACCACTTTTGCGCACCTGTATTAGTGTGGAAAAACCACTTTTCGCACTTGTGTTAGTGTTGAAAAAACACTTTTTGCACTTGTGTTAGTGTTGAAAAACCACTTTTCGCACTTGTGTTGGTGCAGGAAACCACTTTTGCACTTGTATTAGTGTGGAAAACCACTTTTCGCACTTGTGTTAGTGTTGAAAAACCACTTTTCGCACTTGTGTTAGTGTTGAAAAACCACTTTTCGCACTTGTGTTGGTGCAGGAAACCACTTTTGCACTTGTATTAGTGTGGAAAAAACACTTTTTGCACTTGTGATAGTGTTGAAAAACCACTTTTCGCACTTGTGTTAGTGTTGAAAAACCACTTTTCGCACTTGTGTTAGTGTTGAAAAACCACTTTTCGCACTTGTGTTAGTGTTGAAAAACCACTTTTCGCACTTGTGTTAGTGTTGAAAAACCACTTTTCGCACTTGTGTTGGTGCAGGAAACCACTTTTGCACTTGTATTAATGTGGAAAAACACTTTTTGCACTTGTGATAGTGTTGAAAAACCACTTTCGCACTTGTGTTAGTGTTGAAAAACCACTTTTCGCACTTGTGTTGGTGCAGGAAACCACTTTTGCATTTGTATTACTGTGGAAAAAACACTTTTTGTACTTGTGATAGTGTTGAAAAAACCACTTTTCGCACTTGTGTTAGTGTTGAAAAACCACTTTTCGCACTTGTGTTGGTGCAGGAAACCACTTTTGCACCTGTATTAGTGTGGAAAAAACCACTTTTCGCACTTGTGTTAGTGTTGAAAAAACACTTTTTGCACTTGTGTTAGTGTTGAAAAACCACTTTTCGCACTTGTGTTGGTGCAGGAAACCACTTTTGCACTTGTATTAGTGTGGAAAACCACTTTTCGCACTTGTGTTAGTGTTGAAAAACCACTTTTCGCACTTGTGTTAGTGTTGAAAAACCACTTTTCGCACTTGTGTTGGTGCAGGAAACCACTTTTGCACTTGTATTAGTGTGGAAAAAACACTTTTTGCACTTGTGATAGTGTTGAAAAACCACTTTTCGCACTTGTGTTAGTGTTGAAAAACCACTTTTCGCACTTGTGTTGGTGCAGGAAACCGCTTTTGCACTTGTATTAGTGTGGAAAAACCACTTTTCGCACTTGTGTTAGTGTTGAAAAACCACTTTTCGCACTTGTGTTAGTGTTGAAAAACCACTTTTCGCACTTGTGTTAGTGTTGAAAAACCACTTTTCGCACTTGTGTTAGTGTTGAAAAACCACTTTTCGCACTTGTATTAGTGTGGAAAAACCACTTTTTGCACTTGTGTTAGTGTTGAAAAACCACTTTTCGCACTTGTGTTAGTGTTGAAAAACCACTTTTCGCACTTGTCTTGGTGCAGGAAACCACTTTTGCACTTGTATTAGTGTGGAAAAAACACTTTTTGCACTTGTGTTAGTGTTGAAAAACCACTTTTCGCACTTGTGTTGGTGCAGGAAAACACTTTTGCACTTGTATTGGTGTGGAAAAACCACTTTCGCACTTGTGTTAGTGTTGAAATACCACTTTTCGCACTTGTATTAGTGTGGAAAAAACACTTTTTGCACTTGTGATAGTGTTGAAAAACCACTTTTTGCACTTGTGTTAGTGTTGAAAAACCACTTTTCACACTTGTGTTGGTGCAGGAAAACACTTTTGCACTTGTATTAGTGTGGAAAAAACACTTTTTGTTCGTGTGATAGTGTTGAAAAACCACTTTTCGCACTTGTGTTAGTGTTGAAAAACCACTTTTCGCACTTGTGTTGGTGCAGGAAACCACTTTTGCACTTGTATTAGTGTGGAAAAACCACTTTTCGCACTTGTGTTAGTGTTGAAAAACCACTTTTCGCACTTGTGTTAGTGTTGAAAAAACACTTTTTGCACTTGTGTTAGTGTTGAAAAACCACTTTTCGCACTTGTGTTGGTGCAGGAAACCACTTTTGCACTTGTATTAGTGTGGAAAAAACCACTTTTCGCACTTGTGTTAATGTTGAAAAACCACTTTTCGCACTTGTGTTAGTGTTGAAAAACCACTTTTCGCACTTGTGTTGGTGCAGGAAACCACTTTTGCACTTGTATTAGTGTGGAAAAACACTTTTTGCACTTGTGATAGTGTTGAAAAACCACTTTTCGCACTTGTGTTAGTGTTGAAAAACCACTTTTCGCACTTGTGTTAGTGTTGAAAAACCACTTTTCGCACTTGTGTTGGTGCAGGAAACCACTTTTGCACCTGTATTAGTGTGGAAAAACCACTTTTCGCACTTGTGTTAGTGTTGAAAAAACACTTTTTGCACTTGTGTTAGTGTTGAAAAACCACTTTTCGCACTTGTGTTGGTGCAGGAAACCACTTTTGCACTTGTATTAGTGTGGAAAACCAGAAAACCACTTTTCGCACTTGTGTTAGTGTTGAAAAACCACTTTTCGCACTTGTGTTAGTGTTGAAAAACCACTTTTCGCACTTGTGTTGGTGCAGGAAACCACTTTTGCACTTGTATAAGTGTGGAAAAAACACTTTTTGCACTTGTGATAGTGTTGAAAAACCACTTTTCGCACTTGTGTTAGTGTTGAAAAACCACTTTTCGCACTTGTGTTAGTGTTGAAAAACCACTTTTCGCACTTGTGTTAGTGTTGAAAAACCACTTTTCGCACTTGTGTTAGTGTTGAAAAACCACTTTTCGCACTTGTGTTGGTGCAGGAAACCACTTTTGCACTTGTATAATGTGGAAAAACACTTTTTGCACTTGTGATAGTGTTGAAAAACCACTTTTTGCACTTGTGTTAGTGTTGAAAAACCACTTTTCGCACTTGTGTTGGTGCAGGAAACCACTTTTGCACTTGTATTACTGTGGAAAAAACACTTTTTGTACTTGTGATAGTGTTGAAAAACCACTTTTCGCACTTGTGTTAGTGTTGAAAAACCACTTTTCGCACTTGTGTTGGTGCAGGAAACCACTTTTGCACTTGTATTAGTGTGGAAAAACCACTTTTCGCACTTGTGTTAGTGTTGAAAAACCACTTTTCGCACTTGTGTTAGTGTTGAAAAAGCACTTTTCGCACTTGTGTTGGTGCAGGAAACCACTTTTGCACTTGTATTAGTGTGGAAAAACACTTTTTGCACTTGTGATAGTGTTGAAAAACCACTTTTCGCACTTGTGATAGTGTTGAAAAACCACTTTTCGCACTTGTGTTAGTGTTGAAAAACCACTTTTCGCACTTGTGTTGGTGCAGGAAACCACTTTTGCACTTGTGATAGTGTGGAAAAAACACTTTTCACACTTGTGTTAGTGTTGAAAAACCACTTTTCGCACTTGTGTTAGTGTTGAAAAACACTTTTCGCACTTGTGTTGGTGCAGGAAACCACTTTTGCACTTGAATTAGTGTGGAAAAAACACTTTTTGCACTTGTGATAGTGTTGAAAAACACTTTTCGCACTTGTGTTAGTGTTGAAAAACCACTTTTCGCACTTGTGTTGGTGCAGGAAACCACTTTTGCACTTGTATTAGTGTGAAAAACCACTTTTCGCACTTGTGTTACTGTTGAAAAACCACTTTTCGCACTTGTGTTAGTGTTGAAAAACCACTTTTCGCACTTGTGTTGGTGCAGGAAACCACTTTTGCACTTCTATTAGTGTGGAAAAAACACTTTTTGCACTTGTGATAGTGTTGAAAAACCACTTTTCGCACTTGTGTTAGTGTTGAAAAACCACTTTTCGCACTTGTGTTGGTGCAGGAAACCACTTTTGCACCTGTATTAGTGTGGAAAAACCACTTTTCGCACTTGTGTTAGTGTTGAAAAAACACTTTTTGCACTTGTGTTAGTGTTGAAAAACCACTTTTCGCACTTGTGTTGGTGCAGGAAACCACTTTTGCACTTGTATTAGTGTGGAAAACCACTTTTCGCACTTGTGTTAGTGTTGAAAAACCACTTTTCGCACTTGTGTTAGTGTTGAAAAACCACTTTTCGCACTTGTGTTGGTGCAGGAAACCACTTTTGCACTTGTATTAGTGTGGAAAAAACACTTTTTGCACTTGTGATAGTGTTGAAAAACCACTTTTCGCACTTGTGTTAGTGTTGAAAAACCACTTTTCGCACTTGTGTTAGTGTTGAAAAACCACTTTTCGCACTTGTGTTAGTGTTGAAAAACCACTTTTCGCACTTGTGTTAGTGTTGAAAAACCACTTTTCGCACTTGTGTTGGTGCAGGAAACCACTTTTGCACTTGTATTAATGTGGAAAAACACTTTTTGCACTTGTGATAGTGTTGAAAAACCACTTTTCGCACTTGTGTTAGTGTTGAAAAACCACTTTTCGCACTTGTGTTGGTGCAGGAAACCACTTTTGCATTTGTATTACTGTGGAAAAAACACTTTTGTACTTGTGATAGTGTTGAAAAACCACTTTTCGCACTTGTGTTAGTGTTGAAAAACCACTTTTCGCACTTGTGTTGGTGCAGGAAACCACTTTTGCACCTGTATTAGTGTGGAAAAACCACTTTTCGCACTTGTGTTAGTGTTGAAAAAACACTTTTTGCACTTGTGTTAGTGTTGAAAAACCACTTTTCGCACTTGTGTTGGTGCAGGAAACCACTTTTGCACTTGTATTAGTGTGGAAAACCACTTTTCGCACTTGTGTTAGTGTTGAAAAACCACTTTTTGCACTTGTGTTAGTGTTGAAAAACCACTTTTCGCACTTGTGTTGGTGCAGGAAACCACTTTTGCACTTGTATTAGTGTGGAAAAAACACTTTTTGCACTTGTGATAGTGTTGAAAAACCACTTTTCGCACTTGTGTTAGTGTTGAAAAACCACTTTTCGCACTTGTGTTGGTGCAGGAAACCGCTTTTGCACTTGTATTAGTGTGGAAAAACCACTTTTCGCACTTGTGTTAGTGTTGAAAAACCACTTTTCGCACTTGTGTTAGTGTTGAAAAACCACTTTTCGCACTTGTGTTAGTGTTGAAAAACCACTTTTCGCACTTGTGTTAGTGTTGAAAAACCACTTTTCGCACTTGTATTAGTGTGGAAAAACCACTTTTTGCACTTGTGTTAGTGTTGAAAAACCACTTTTCGCACTTGTGTTAGTGTTGAAAAACCACTTTTCGCACTTGTCTTGGTGCAGGAAACCACTTTTGCACTTGTATTAGTGTGGAAAAAACACTTTTTGCACTTGTGTTAGTGTTGAAAAACCACTTTTCGCACTTGTGTTGGTGCAGGAAAACACTTTTGCACTTGTATTGGTGTGGAAAAACCACTTTTCGCACTTGTGTTAGTGTTGAAATACCACTTTTCGCACTTGTATTAGTGTGGAAAAAACACTTTTTGCACTTGTGATAGTGTTGAAAAACCACTTTTTGCACTTGTGTTAGTGTTGAAAAACCACTTTTCGCACTTGTGTTGGTGCAGGAAACCACTTTTGCACTTGTATTAGTGTGGAAACCCACTTTTTGCACTTGTCTTAGTGTTGAAAAACCACTTTTCGCACTTGTGTTAGTGTTGAAAAACTACTTTTCGCACTTGTGTTGGTGCAGGAAACCGCTTTTGCACTTGTATTAGTGTGGAAAAACCACTTTTCGCACTTGTGTTAGTGTTGAAAAACCACTTTTCGCACTTGTGTTAGTGTTGAAAAACCACTTTTCGCACTTGTGTTAGTGTTGAAAAACCACTTTCGCACTTGTGTTGGTGCAGGAAACCACTTTTGCACTTGTATTAGTGTGGAAAAAACACTTTTTGCACTTGTGATAGTGTTGAAAAACCACTTTTCTCACTTGTGTTAGTGTTGAAAAACCACTTTTTGCACTTGTGTTAGTGTTGAAAAACCACTTTTCGCACTTGTGTTAGTGTTGAAAAACCACTTTTTGCACTTGTGTTAGTGTTGAAAAACCACTTTTCGCACTTGTGTTGGTGCAGGAAACCAGTTTTGCACTTGTATTAGTGTGGAAAAACACTTTTTGCACTTGTGATAGTGTTGAAAAACCACTTTTCGCACTTGTATTAGTGTTGAAAAACCACTTTTCGCACTTGTGTTAGTGTTGAAAAACCACTTTTCGCACTTGTGTTGGTGCAGGAAACCACTTTTGCACTTGTATTAGTGTGGAAAAAACACTTTTCGCACTTGTGTTAGTGTTGAAAAACCACTTTTCCCACTTGTGTTAGTGTTGAAAAACCACTTTTCGCACTTGTGTTGGTGCAGGAAACCACTTTTGCACTTGTATTAGTGTGGAAAACCACTTTTCGCACTTGTGTTAGTGTTGAAAAACCACTTTTCGCACTTGTGTTAGTGTTGAAAAACCACTTTTCGCACTTGTGTTGGTGCAGGAAACCACTTTTGCACTTGTATTAGTGTGGAAAAAACACTTTTTGCACTTGTGATAGTGTTGAAAAACCACTTTCGCACTTGTGTTAGTGTTGAAAAACCACTTTTCGCACTTGTGTTAGTGTTGAAAAACCACTTTTCGCACTTGTGTTAGTGTTGAAAAACCACTTTTCGCACTTGTGTTGGTGCAGGAAACCACTTTTGCACTTGTATTAGTGTGGAAAAACCACTTTTCGCACTTGTGTTAGTGTTGAAAAACCACTTTTCACACTTGTGTTAGTGTTGAAAAAACACTTTTTGCACTTGTGTTAGTGTTGAAAAACCACTTTTCGCACTTGTGTTGGTGCAGGAAACCACTTTTGCACTTGTATTAGTGTGGAAAAACCACTTTTCGCACTTGTGTTAATGTGAAAAACCAACTTTTCGCACTTGTGTTAGTGTTGAAAAACCACTTTTCGCACTTGTGTTGGTGCAGGAAACCACTTTTGCACTTGTATTAGTGTGGAAAAAACACTTTTTGCACTTGTGATAGTGTTGAAAAACCACTTTTCGCACTTGTGTTAGTGTTGAAAAACCACTTTTCGCACTTGTGTTAGTGTTGAAAAACCACTTTTCGCACTTGTGTTGGTGCAGGAAACCACTTTTGCACCTGTATTAGTGTGGAAAAACCACTTTTCGCACTTGTGTTAGTGTTGAAAAAACACTTTTTGCACTTGTGTTAGTGTTGAAAAACCACTTTTCGCACTTGTGTTGGTGCAGGAAACCACTTTTGCACTTGTATTAGTGTGGAAAACCACTTTTCGCACTTGTGTTAGTGTTGAAAAACCACTTTTCGCACTTGTGTTAGTGTTGAAAAACCACTTTTCGCACTTGTGTTGGTGCAGGAAACCACTTTTGCACTTGTATTAGTGTGGAAAAAACACTTTTTGCACTTGTGATAGTGTTGAAAAACCACTTTTCGCACTTGTGTTAGTGTTGAAAAACCACTTTTCGCACTTGTGTTAGTGTTGAAAAACCACTTTTCGCACTTGTGTTAGTGTTGAAAAACCACTTTTCGCACTTGTGTTAGTGTTGAAAAACCACTTTTCGCACTTGTGTTGGTGCAGGAAACCACTTTTGCACTTGTATTAATGTGGAAAAAACACTTTTTGCACTTGTGATAGTGTTGAAAAACCACTTTTTGCACTTGTGTTAGTGTTGAAAAACCACTTTTCGCACTTGTGTTGGTGCAGGAAACCACTTTTGCACTTGTATTACTGTGGAAAAAACACTTTTTGTACTTGTGATAGTGTTGAAAAACCACTTTTCGCACTTGTGTTAGTGTTGAAAAACCACTTTTCGCACTTGTGTTGGTGCAGGAAACCACTTTTGCACTTGTATTAGTGTGGAAAAACCACTTTTCGCACTTGTGTTAGTGTTGAAAAACCACTTTTCGCACTTGTGTTAGTGTTGAAAAAGCACTTTTCGCACTTGTGTTGGTGCAGGAAACCACTTTTGCACTTGTATTAGTGTGGAAAAAAACACTTTTTGCACTTGTGATAGTGTTGAAAAACCACTTTTCGCACTTGTGATAGTGTTGAAAAACCACTTTTCGCACTTGTGTTAGTGTTGAAAAACCACTTTTCGCACTTGTGTTGGTGCAGGAAACCACTTTTGCACTTGTGATAGTGTGGAAAAAACACTTTTCGCACTTGTGTTAGTGTTGAAAAACCACTTTTCGCACTTGTGTTAGTGTTGAAAAACCACTTTTCACACTTGTGTTGGTGCAGGAAAACACTTTTGTACTTGTATTAGTGTGGAAAAAACACTTTTTGCACTTGTGATAGTGTTGAAAAACAACTTTTCGCACTTGTGGTAGTGTTGAAAAACCACTTTTCGCACTTGTGTTAGTGTTGAAAAACCACTTTTCGCACTTGTGTTGGTGCAGGAAACCACTTTTGCACCTGTATTAGTGTGGAAAAACCACTTTTCGCACTTGTGTTAGTGTTGAAAAACCACTTTTCGCACTTGTGTTAGTGTTGAAAAACCACTTTTCGCACTTGTGTTGGTGCAGGAAACCACTTTTCCACTTGTATTAGTGTGGAAAAAACACTTTTTGCACTTGTTATAGTGTTGAAAAACCACTTTTCGCACTTGTGTTAGTGTTGAAAAACCACTTTTCGCACTTGTGTTAGTGTTGAAAAACCACATTTCGCATTTGTGTTGATGCAGGAAACCACTTTTGCACTTGTATTAGTGTGGAAAAAACATTTTTTGCACTTGTGATAGTGTTGAAAAACCACTTTTTGCACTTGTGTTAGTGGTGAAAAACCACTTTTCGCACTTGTGTTGGTGCAGGAAACCACTTTTGCACTTGTATTAGTGTGGAAAAAACACTTTTTGCACTTGTGATAGTGTTGAAAAACCCCTTTTTGCACTTGTGATAGTGTTGAAAAACCACTTTTCGCACTTGTGTTGGTGCAGGAAACCACTTTTGCACTTGTATTAGTGTGGAAAAAACACTTTTTGCACCTGTGATATTGTTGAAAAACCCCTTTTTGCACTTGTGATAGTGTTGAAAAACCACTTTTCGCACTTGTGTTAGTGTTGAAAAACCACTTTTCGCACTTGTGTTGGTGCAGGAAACCACTTTTGCACTTGTATTAGTGTGGAAAAACCACTTTTCGCACTTGTGTTAGTGTTGAAAAACCACTTTTCGCACTTGTGTTAGTGTTGAAAAACCACTTTTCGCACTTATCTTGGTGCAGGAAACCACTTTTGCACTTCTATTAGAGTGGAAAAAACACTTTTTGCACTTGTGATAGTGTTGAAAAACCACTTTTCGCACTTGTGTTAGTGTTGAAAAACCACTTTTCGCACTTGTGTTGGTGCAGGAAACCACTTTTGCACTTGTATTAGTGTGGAAAAAACACTTTTTGTTCGTGTGATAGTGTTGAAAAACCACTTTTCGCACTTGTGTTAGTGTTGAAAAACCACTTTTCGCACTTGTGTTGGTGCAGGAAACCACTTTTGCACTTGTATTAGTGTGGAAAAACCACTTTTCGCACTTGTGTTAGTGTTGAAAAACCACTTTTCGCACTTGTGTTAGTGTTGAAAAAACACTTTTTGCACTTGTGTTAGTGTTGAAAAACCACTTTTCGCACTTGTGTTGGTGCAGGAAACCACTTTTGCACTTGTATTAGTGTGGAAAAAACCACTTTTCGCACTTGTGTTAATGTTGAAAAACCACTTTTCGCACTTGTGTTAGTGTTGAAAAACCACTTTTCGCACTTGTGTTGGTGCAGGAAACCACTTTTGCACTTGTATTAGTGTGGAAAAAACACTTTTTGCACTTGTGATAGTGTTGAAAAACCACTTTTCGCACTTGTGTTAGTGTTGAAAAACCACTTTTCGCACTTGTGTTAGTGTTGAAAAACCACTTTTCGCACTTGTGTTGGTGCAGGAAACCACTTTTGCACCTGTATTAGTGTGGAAAAACCACTTTTCGCACTTGTGTTAGTGTTGAAAAAACACTTTTTGCACTTGTGTTAGTGTTGAAAAACCACTTTTCGCACTTGTGTTGGTGCAGGAAACCACTTTTGCACTTGTATTAGTGTGGAAAACCACTTTTCGCACTTGTGTTAGTGTTGAAAAACCACTTTTCGCACTTGTGTTAGTGTTGAAAAACCACTTTTCGCACTTGTGTTGGTGCAGGAAACCACTTTTGCACTTGTATTAGTGTGGAAAAAACACTTTTTGCACTTGTGATAGTGTTGAAAAACCACTTTTCGCACTTGTGTTAGTGTTGAAAAACCACTTTTCGCACTTGTGTTAGTGTTGAAAAACCACTTTTCGCACTTGTGTTAGTGTTGAAAAACCACTTTTCGCACTTGTGTTAGTGTTGAAAAACCACTTTTCGCACTTGTGTTGGTGCAGGAAACCACTTTTGCACTTGTATTAATGTGGAAAAACACTTTTTGCACTTGTGATAGTGTTGAAAAACCACTTTTTGCACTTGTGTTAGTGTTGAAAAACCACTTTTCGCACTTGTGTTGGTGCAGGAAACCACTTTTGCACTTGTATTACTGTGGAAAAAACACTTTTTGTACTTGTGATAGTGTTGAAAAACCACTTTTCGCACTTGTGTTAGTGTTGAAAAACCACTTTTCGCACTTGTGTTGGTGCAGGAAACCACTTTTGCACTTGTATTAGTGTGGAAAAACCACTTTTCGCACTTGTGTTAGTGTTGAAAAACCACTTTTCGCACTTGTGTTAGTGTTGAAAAAGCACTTTTCGCACTTGTGTTGGTGCAGGAAACCACTTTTGCACTTGTATTAGTGTGGAAAAAAACACTTTTTGCACTTGTGATAGTGTTGAAAAACCACTTTTCGCACTTGTGATAGTGTTGAAAAACCACTTTTCACACTTGTGTTAGTGTTGAAAAACCACTTTTCGCACTTGTGTTGGTGCAGGAAACCACTTTTGCACTTGTGATAGTGTGGAAAAAACACTTTTCGCACTTGTGTTTGTGTTGAAAAACCACTTTTCGCACTTGTGTTAGTGTTGAAAAACCACTTTTCGCACTTGTGTTGGTGCAGGAAACCACTTTTGCACTTGAATTAGTGTGGAAAAAACACTTTTTGCACTTGTGATAGTGTTGAAAAAACACTTTTCGCACTTGTGTTAGTGTTGAAAAACCACTTTTCGCACTTGTGTTGGTGCAGGAAACCACTTTTGCACTTGTATTAGTGTGGAAAAACCACTTTTCGCACTTGTGTTACTGTTGAAAAACCACTTTTCGCACTTGTGTTAGTGTTGAAAAACCACTTTTCGCACTTGTGTTGGTGCAGGAAACCACTTTTGCACTTCTATTAGTGTGGAAAAAACACTTTTTGCACTTGTGATAGTGTTGAAAAACCACTTTTCGCACTTGTGTTAGTGTTGAAAAACCACTTTTCGCACTTGTGTTGGTGCAGGAAACCACTTTTGCACCTGTATTAGTGTGGAAAAACCACTTTTCGCACTTGTGTTAGTGTTGAAAAAACACTTTTTGCACTTGTGTTAGTGTTGAAAAACCACTTTTCGCACTTGTGTTGGTGCAGGAAACCACTTTTGCACTTGTATTAGTGTGGAAAACCACTTTTCGCACTTGTGTTAGTGTTGAAAAACCACTTTTCGCACTTGTGTTAGTGTTGAAAAACCACTTTTCGCACTTGTGTTGGTGCAGGAAACCACTTTTGCACTTGTATTAGTGTGGAAAAAACACTTTTTGCACTTGTGATAGTGTTGAAAAACCACTTTTCGCACTTGTGTTAGTGTTGAAAAACCACTTTTCGCACTTGTGTTAGTGTTGAAAAACCACTTTTCGCACTTGTGTTAGTGTTGAAAAACCACTTTTCGCACTTGTGTTAGTGTTGAAAAACCACTTTTCGCACTTGTGTTGGTGCAGGAAACCACTTTTGCACTTGTATTAATGTGGAAAAACACTTTTTGCACTTGTGATAGTGTTGAAAAACCACTTTTCGCACTTGTGTTAGTGTTGAAAAACCACTTTTCGCACTTGTGTTTGTGCAGGAAACCACTTTTGCATTTGTATTACTGTGGAAAAAACACTTTTTGTACTTGTGATAGTGTTGAAAAACCACTTTTCGCACTTGTGTTAGTGTTGAAAAACCACTTTTCGCACTTGTGTTGGTGCAGGAAACCACTTTTGCACCTGTATTAGTGTGGAAAAACCACTTTTCGCACTTGTGTTAGTGTTGAAAAAACACTTTTTGCACTTGTGTTAGTGTTGAAAAACCACTTTTCGCACTTGTGTTGGTGCAGGAAACCACTTTTGCACTTGTATTAGTGTGGAAAACCACTTTTCGCACTTGTGTTAGTGTTGAAAAACCACTTTTCGCACTTGTGTTAGTGTTGAAAAACCACTTTTCGCACTTGTGTTGGTGCAGGAAACCACTTTTGCACTTGTATTAGTGTGGAAAAAACACTTTTTGCACTTGTGATAGTGTTGAAAAACCACTTTTCGCACTTGTGTTAGTGTTGAAAAACCACTTTTCGCACTTGTGTTGGTGCAGGAAACCGCTTTTGCACTTGTATTAGTGTGGAAAAACCACTTTTCGCACTTGTGTTAGTGTTGAAAAACCACTTTTCGCACTTGTGTTAGTGTTGAAAAACCACTTTTCGCACTTGTGTTAGTGTTGAAAAACCACTTTTCGCACTTGTGTTAGTGTTGAAAAACCACTTTTCGCACTTGTATTAGTGTGGAAAAACCACTTTTTGCACTTGTGTTAGTGTTGAAAAACCACTTTTCGCACTTGTGTTAGTGTTGAAAAACCACTTTTCGCACTTGTCTTGGTGCAGGAAACCACTTTTGCACTTGTATTAGTGTGGAAAAAACACTTTTTGCACTTGTGTTAGTGTTGAAAAACCACTTTTCGCACTTGTGTTGGTGCAGGAAAACACTTTTGCACTTGTATTGGTGTGGAAAAACCACTTTTTGCACTTGTGTTAGTGTTGAAATACCACTTTTCGCACTTGTATTAGTGTGGAAAAAACACTTTTTGCACTTGTGATAGTGTTGAAAAACCACTTTTTGCACTTGTGTTAGTGTTGAAAAACCACTTTTCACACTTGTGTTGGTGCAGGAAACCACTTTTGCACTTGTATTAGTGTGGAAACCCACTTTTTGCACTTGTCTTAGTGTTGAAAAACCACTTTTCGCACTTGTGTTAGTGTTGAAAAACTACTTTTCGCACTTGTGTTGGTGCAGGAAACCGCTTTTGCACTTGTATTAGTGTGGAAAAACCACTTTTCGCACTTGTGTTAGTGTTGAAAAACCACTTTTCGCACTTGTGTTAGTGTTGAAAAACCACTTTTCGCACTTGTGTTAGTGTTGAAAAACCACTTTTCGCACTTGTGTTGGTGCAGGAAACCACTTTTGCACTTGTATTAGTGTGGAAAAAACACTTTTTGCACTTGTGATAGTGTTGAAAAACCACTTTTCTCACTTGTGTTAGTGTTGAAAAACCACTTTTTGCACTTGTGTTAGTGTTGAAAAACCACTTTTCGCACTTGTGTTAGTGTTGAAAAACCACTTTTCGCACTTGTGTTAGTGTTGAAAAACCACTTTTCGCACTTGTGTTGGTGCAGGAAACCAGTTTTGCACTTGTATTAGTGTGGAAAAAACACTTTTTGCACTTGTGATAGTGTTGAAAAACCACTTTTCGCACTTGTATTAGTGTTGAAAAACCACTTTTCGCACTTGTGTTAGTGTTGAAAAACCACTTTTCGCACTTGTGTTGGTGCAGGAAACCACTTTTGCACTTGTATTAGTGTGGAAAAAACACTTTTCGCACTTGTGTTAGTGTTGAAAAACCACTTTTCCCACTTGTGTTAGTGTTGAAAAACCACTTTTCGCACTTGTGTTGGTGCAGGAAACCACTTTTGCACTTGTATTAGTGTGGAAAACCACTTTTCGCACTTGTGTTAGTGTTGAAAAACCACTTTTCGCACTTGTGTTAGTGTTGAAAAACCACTTTTCGCACTTGTGTTGGTGCAGGAAACCACTTTTGCACTTGTATTAGTGTGGAAAAAACACTTTTTGCACTTGTGATAGTGTTGAAAAACCACTTTTCGCACTTGTGTTAGTGTTGAAAAACCACTTTTCGCACTTGTGTTAGTGTTGAAAAACCACTTTTCGCACTTGTGTTAGTGTTGAAAAACCACTTTTCGCACTTGTGTTGGTGCAGGAAACCACTTTTGCACTTGTATTAATGTGGAAAAACACTTTTTGCACTTGTGATAGTGTTGAAAAACCACTTTTTGCACTTGTGTTAGTGTTGAAAAACCACTTTTCGCACTTGTGTTGGTGCAGGAAACCACTTTTGCACTTGTATTACTGTGGAAAAAACACTTTTTGTACTTGTGATAGTGTTGAAAAACCACTTTTCGCACTTGTGTTAGTGTTGAAAAACCACTTTTCGCACTTGTGTTGGTGCAGGAAACCACTTTTGCACTTGTATTAGTGTGGAAAAACCACTTTTCGCACTTGTGTTAGTGTTGAAAAACCACTTTTCGCACTTGTGTTAGTGTTGAAAAAGCACTTTTCGCACTTGTGTTGGTGCAGGAAACCACTTTTGCACTTGTATTAGTGTGGAAAAAAACACTTTTTGCACTTGTGATAGTGTTGAAAAACCACTTTTCACACTTGTGATAGTGTTGAAAAACCACTTTTCGCACTTGTGTTAGTGTTGAAAAACCACTTTTCGCACTTGTGTTGGTGCAGGAAACCACTTTTGCACTTGTGATAGTGTGGAAAAAACACTTTTCGCACTTGTGTTAGTGTTGAAAAACCACTTTTCGCACTTGTGTTAGTGTTGAAAAACCACTTTTCGCACTTGTGTTGGTGCAGGAAACCACTTTTGCACTTGAATTAGTGTGGAAAAAACACTTTTTGCACTTGTGATAGTGTTGAAAAAACACTTTTCGCACTTGTGTTAGTGTTGAAAAACCACTTTTCGCACTTGTGTTGGTGCAGGAAACCACTTTTGCACTTGTATTAGTGTGGAAAAACCACTTTTCGCACTTGTGTTACTGTTGAAAAACCACTTTTCGCACTTGTGTTAGTGTTGAAAAACCACTTTTCGCACTTGTGTTGGTGCAGGAAACCACTTTTGCACTTCTATTAGTGTGGAAAAAACACTTTTTGCACTTGTGATAGTGTTGAAAAACCACTTTTCGCACTTGTGTTAGTGTTGAAAAACCACTTTTCGCACTTGTGTTGGTGCAGGAAACCACTTTTGCACCTGTATTAGTGTGGAAAAACCACTTTTCGCACTTGTGTTAGTGTTGAAAAAACACTTTTCGCACTTGTGTTAGTGTTGAAAAACCACTTTTCACACTTGTGTTGGTGCAGGAAACCACTTTTGCACTTGTATTAGTGTGGAAAACCACTTTTCGCACTTGTGTTAGTGTTGAAAAACCACTTTTCGCACTTGTGTTAGTGTTGAAAAACCACTTTTCGCACTTGTGTTGGTGCAGGAAACCACTTTTGCACTTGTATTAGTGTGGAAAAAACACTTTTTGCACTTGTGATAGTGTTGAAAAACCACTTTTCGCACTTGTGTTAGTGTTGAAAAACCACTTTTCGCACTTGTGTTAGTGTTGAAAAACCACTTTTCGCACTTGTGTTAGTGTTGAAAAACCACTTTTCGCACTTGTGTTAGTGTTGAAAAACCACTTTTCGCACTTGTGTTGGTGCAGGAAACCACTTTTGCACTTGTATTAATGTGGAAAAACACTTTTTGCACTTGTGATAGTGTTGAAAAACCACTTTTCGCACTTGTGTTAGTGTTGAAAAACCACTTTTCGCACTTGTGTTGGTGCAGGAAACCACTTTTGCACTTGTATTACTGTGGAAAAAACACTTTTTGTACTTGTGATAGTGTTGAAAAACCACTTTTCGCACTTGTGTTAGTGTTGAAAAACCACTTTTCGCACTTGTGTTGGTGCAGGAAACCACTTTTGCACCTGTATTAGTGTGGAAAAACCACTTTTCGCACTTGTGTTAGTGTTGAAAAAACACTTTTTGCACTTGTGTTAGTGTTGAAAAACCACTTTTCGCACTTGTGTTGGTGCAGGAAACCACTTTTGCACTTGTATTAGTGTGGAAAACCACTTTTCGCACTTGTGTTAGTGTTGAAAAACCACTTTTCGCACTTGTGTTAGTGTTGAAAAACCACTTTTCGCACTTGTGTTGGTGCAGGAAACCACTTTTGCACTTGTATTAGTGTGGAAAAAACACTTTTTGCACTTGTGATAGTGTTGAAAAACCACTTTTCGCACTTGTGTTAGTGTTGAAAAACCACTTTTCGCACTTGTGTTGGTGCAGGAAACCGCTTTTGCACTTGTATTAGTGTGGAAAAACCACTTTTCGCACTTGTGTTAGTGTTGAAAAACCACTTTTCGCACTTGTGTTAGTGTTGAAAAACCACTTTTCGCACTTGTGTTAGTGTTGAAAAACCACTTTTCGCACTTGTGTTAGTGTTGAAAAACCACTTTTCGCACTTGTATTAGTGTGGAAAAACCACTTTTTGCACTTGTGTTAGTGTTGAAAAACCACTTTTCGCACTTGTGTTAGTGTTGAAAAACCACTTTTCGCACTTGTCTTGGTGCAGGAAACCACTTTTGCACTTGTATTAGTGTGGAAAAAACACTTTTTGCACTTGTGTTAGTGTTGAAAAACCACTTTTCGCACTTGTGTTGGTGCAGGAAAACACTTTTGCACTTGTATTGGTGTGGAAAAACCACTTTTTGCACTTGTGTTAGTGTTGAAATACCACTTTTCGCACTTGTATTAGTGTGGAAAAAACACTTTTTGCACTTGTGATAGTGTTGAAAAACCACTTTTTGCACTTGTGTTAGTGTTGAAAAACCACTTTTCACACTTGTGTTGGTGCAGGAAACCACTTTTGCACTTGTATTAGTGTGGAAACCCACTTTTTGCACTTGTCTTAGTGTTGAAAAACCACTTTTCGCACTTGTGTTAGTGTTGAAAAACTACTTTTCGCACTTGTGTTGGTGCAGGAAACCGCTTTTGCACTTGTATTAGTGTGGAAAAACCACTTTTCGCACTTGTGTTAGTGTTGAAAAACCACTTTTCGCACTTGTGTTAGTGTTGAAAAACCACTTTTCGCACTTGTGTTAGTGTTGAAAAACCACTTTTCGCACTTGTGTTGGTGCAGGAAACCACTTTTGCACTTGTATTAGTGTGGAAAAAACACTTTTTGCACTTGTGATAGTGTTGAAAAACCACTTTTCTCACTTGTGTTAGTGTTGAAAAACCACTTTTTGCACTTGTGTTAGTGTTGAAAAACCACTTTTCGCACTTGTGTTAGTGTTGAAAAACCACTTTTCGCACTTGTGTTAGTGTTGAAAAACCACTTTTCGCACTTGTGTTGGTGCAGGAAACCAGTTTTGCACTTGTATTAGTGTGGAAAAAACACTTTTTGCACTTGTGATAGTGTTGAAAAACCACTTTTCGCACTTGTATTAGTGTTGAAAAACCACTTTTCGCACTTGTGTTAGTGTTGAAAAACCACTTTTCGCACTTGTGTTGGTGCAGGAAACCACTTTTGCACTTGTATTAGTGTGGAAAAAACACTTTTCGCACTTGTGTTAGTGTTGAAAAACCACTTTTCCCACTTGTGTTAGTGTTGAAAAACCACTTTTCGCACTTGTGTTGGTGCAGGAAACCACTTTTGCACTTGTATTAGTGTGGAAAACCACTTTTCGCACTTGTGTTAGTGTTGAAAAACCACTTTTCGCACTTGTGTTAGTGTTGAAAAACCACTTTTCGCACTTGTGTTGGTGCAGGAAACCACTTTTGCACTTGTATTAGTGTGGAAAAAACACTTTTTGCACTTGTGATAGTGTTGAAAAACCACTTTTCGCACTTGTGTTAGTGTTGAAAAACCACTTTTCGCACTTGTGTTAGTGTTGAAAAACCACTTTTCGCACTTGTGTTAGTGTTGAAAAACCACTTTTCGCACTTGTGTTGGTGCAGGAAACCACTTTTGCACTTGTATTAATGTGGAAAAACACTTTTTGCACTTGTGATAGTGTTGAAAAACCACTTTTTGCACTTGTGTTAGTGTTGAAAAACCACTTTTCGCACTTGTGTTGGTGCAGGAAACCACTTTTGCACTTGTATTACTGTGGAAAAAACACTTTTTGTACTTGTGATAGTGTTGAAAAACCACTTTTCGCACTTGTGTTAGTGTTGAAAAACCACTTTTCGCACTTGTGTTGGTGCAGGAAACCACTTTTGCACTTGTATTAGTGTGGAAAAACCACTTTTCGCACTTGTGTTAGTGTTGAAAAACCACTTTTCGCACTTGTGTTAGTGTTGAAAAAGCACTTTTCGCACTTGTGTTGGTGCAGGAAACCACTTTTGCACTTGTATTAGTGTGGAAAAAAACACTTTTTGCACTTGTGATAGTGTTGAAAAACCACTTTTCACACTTGTGATAGTGTTGAAAAACCACTTTTCGCACTTGTGTTAGTGTTGAAAAACCACTTTTCGCACTTGTGTTGGTGCAGGAAACCACTTTTGCACTTGTGATAGTGTGGAAAAAACACTTTTCGCACTTGTGTTAGTGTTGAAAAACCACTTTTCGCACTTGTGTTAGTGTTGAAAAACCACTTTTCGCACTTGTGTTGGTGCAGGAAACCACTTTTGCACTTGAATTAGTGTGGAAAAAACACTTTTTGCACTTGTGATAGTGTTGAAAAAACACTTTTCGCAGTTGTGTTAGTGTTGAAAAACCACTTTTCGCACTTGTGTTGGTGCAGGAAACCACTTTTGCACTTGTATTAGTGTGGAAAAACCACTTTTCGCACTTGTGTTACTGTTGAAAAACCACTTTTCGCACTTGTGTTAGTGTTGAAAAACCACTTTTCGCACTTGTGTTGGTGCAGGAAACCACTTTTGCACTTCTATTAGTGTGGAAAAAACACTTTTTGCACTTGTGATAGTGTTGAAAAACCACTTTTCGCACTTGTGTTAGTGTTGAAAAACCACTTTTCGCACTTGTGTTGGTGCAGGAAACCACTTTTGCACCTGTATTAGTGTGGAAAAACCACTTTTCGCACTTGTGTTAGTGTTGAAAAAACACTTTTCGCACTTGTGTTAGTGTTGAAAAACCACTTTTCACACTTGTGTTGGTGCAGGAAACCACTTTTGCACTTGTATTAGTGTGGAAAACCACTTTTCGCACTTGTGTTAGTGTTGAAAAACCACTTTTCGCACTTGTGTTAGTGTTGAAAAACCACTTTTCGCACTTGTGTTGGTGCAGGAAACCACTTTTGCACTTGTATTAGTGTGGAACAAACACTTTTTGCACTTGTGATAGTGTTGAAAAACCACTTTTCGCACTTGTGTTAGTGTTGAAAAACCACTTTTCGCACTTGTGTTAGTGTTGAAAAACCACTTTTCGCACTTGTGTTAGTGTTGAAAAACCACTTTTCGCACTTGTGTTAGTGTTGAAAAACCACTTTTCGCACTTGTGTTGGTGCAGGAAACCACTTTTGCACTTGTATTAATGTGGAAAAACACTTTTTGCACTTGTGATAGTGTTGAAAAACCACTTTTCGCACTTGTGTTAGTGTTGAAAAACCACTTTTCGCACTTGTGTTGGTGCAGGAAACCACTTTTGCACTTGTATTACTGTGGAAAAAACACTTTTTGTACTTGTGATAGTGTTGAAAAACCACTTTTCGCACTTGTGTTAGTGTTGAAAAACCACTTTTCGCACTTGTGTTGGTGCAGGAAACCACTTTTGCACCTGTATTAGTGTGGAAAAACCACTTTTCGCACTTGTGTTAGTGTTGAAAAAACACTTTTTGCACTTGTGTTAGTGTTGAAAAACCACTTTTCGCACTTGTGTTGGTGCAGGAAACCACTTTTGCACTTGTATTAGTGTGGAAAACCACTTTTCGCACTTGTGTTAGTGTTGAAAAACCACTTTTCGCACTTGTGTTAGTGTTGAAAAACCACTTTTCGCACTTGTGTTGGTGCAGGAAACCACTTTTGCACTTGTATTAGTGTGGAAAAAACACTTTTTGCACTTGTGATAGTGTTGAAAAACCACTTTTCGCACTTGTGTTAGTGTTGAAAAACCACTTTTCGCACTTGTGTTGGTGCAGGAAACCGCTTTTGCACTTGTATTAGTGTGGAAAAACCACTTTTCGCACTTGTGTTAGTGTTGAAAAACCACTTTTCGCACTTGTGTTAGTGTTGAAAAACCACTTTTCGCACTTGTGTTAGTGTTGAAAAACCACTTTTCGCACTTGTGTTGGTGCAGGAAACCACTTTTGCACTTGTATTAGTGTGGAAAAAACACTTTTTGCACTTGTGATAGTGTTGAAAAACCACTTTTCTCACTTGTGTTAGTGTTGAAAAACCACTTTTTGCACTTGTGTTAGTGTTGAAAAACCACTTTTCGCACTTGTGTTAGTGTTGAAAAACCACTTTTCGCACTTGTGTTAGTGTTGAAAAACCACTTTTCGCACTTGTGTTGGTGCAGGAAACCAGTTTTGCACTTGTATTAGTGTGGAAAAAACACTTTTTGCACTTGTGATAGTGTTGAAAAACCACTTTTCGCACTTGTATTAGTGTTGAAAAACCACTTTTCGCACTTGTGTTAGTGTTGAAAAACCACTTTTCGCACTTGTGTTGGTGCAGGAAACCACTTTTGCACTTGTATTAGTGTGGAAAAAACACTTTTCGCACTTGTGTTAGTGTTGAAAAACCACTTTTCCCACTTGTGTTAGTGTTGAAAAACCACTTTTCGCACTTGTGTTGGTGCAGGAAACCACTTTTGCACTTGTATTAGTGTGGAAAAAACACTTTTTGCACTTGTGTTAGTGTTGAAAAACCACTTTTCGCACTTGTGTTGGTGCAGGAAAACACTTTTGCACTTGTATTGGTGTGGAAAAACCACTTTTCGCACTTGTGTTAGTGTTGAAATACCACTTTTCGCACTTGTATTAGTGTGGAAAAAACACTTTTTGCACTTGTGATAGTGTTGAAAAACCACTTTTTGCACTTGTGTTAGTGTTGAAAAACCACTTTTCGCACTTGTGTTGGTGCAGGAAACCACTTTTGCACTTGTATTAGTGTGGAAAAACCACTTTTTGCACATGTGTTAGTGTTGAAAAACCACTTTTTGCACTTGTCTTAGTGTTGAAAAACCACTTTTCGCACTTGTGTTAGTGTTGAAAAACCACTTTTTGCACTTGTGTTGGTGCAGGAAACCGCTTTTGCACTTGTATTAGTGTGGAAAAACCACTTTTTGCACTTGTGTTAGTGTTGAAAAACCACTTTTCGCACTTGTGTTAGTGTTGAAAAACCACTTTTCGCACTTGTGTTAGTGTTGAAAAACCACTTTTCGCACTTGTGTTGGTGCAGGAAACCACTTTTGCACTTGTATTAGTGTGGAAAAAACACTTTTTGCACTTGTGATAGTGTTGAAAAACCACTTTTCGCACTTGTGTTAGTGTTGAAAAACCACTTTTCGCACTTGTGTTAGTGTTGAAAAACCACTTTTCACACTTGTGTTGGTGCAGGAAACCACTTTTGCACTTGTATTAGTGTGGAAAAAACACTTTTTGCACATGTGATAGTGTTGAAAAACCACTTTTCGCACTTGTGTTAGTGTTGAAAAACCACTTTTCGCACTTGTGTTGGTGCAGGAAACCACTTTTGCACTTGTATTAGTGTGGAAAAAACACTTTTCGCACTTGTGTTAGTGTTGAAAAACCACTTTTCGCACTTGTGTTAATGTTGAAAAACCACTTTTCGCACTTGTGTTGGTGCAGGAAACCACTTTTGCACTTGTATTAGTGTGTAAAAAACACTTTTTGCACTTGTGATAGTGTTGAAAAAACACTTTTCGCACTTGTGTTAGTGTTGAAAAACCACTTTTCGC
Organism: Myxine glutinosa; assembly: GCF_964187855.1. Lineage (NCBI taxonomy): Eukaryota > Metazoa > Chordata > Myxini > Myxiniformes > Myxinidae > Myxine > Myxine glutinosa. The sequence goes on from NW_027619604.1 coordinate 21,926, forward strand.
ACTTGTGTTGGTGCAGGAAACCACTTTTGCACTTGTATTAGTGTGGAAAAACCACTTTTCGCACTTGTGTTAGTGTTGAAAAACCACTTTTCGCACTTGTGTTAGTGTTGAAAAACCACTTTTCGCACTTGTGTTGGTGCAGGAAACCACTTTTGCACTTCTATTAGTGTGGAAAAAACACTTTTTGCACTTGTGATAGTGTTGAAAAACCCCTTTTCGCACTTGTGTTAGTGTTGAAAAACCACTTTTCACACTTGTGTTGGTGCAGGAAACCACTTTTGCACTTGTATTAGTGTGGAAAAAACACTTTTTGTACTTGTGATAGTGTTGAAAAACAACTTTTCGCACTTGTGTTAGTGTTGAAAAACCACTTTTTGCACTTGTGTTGGTGCAGGAAACCACTTTTGCACTTGTATTAGTGTGGAAAAACCACTTTTCGCACTTGTGTTAGTGTTGAAAAACCACTTTTCGCACTTGTGTTAGTGTTGAAAAACCACTTTTCGCACTTGTGTTGGTGCAGGAAACCACTTTTGCACTTGTATTAGTGTGGAAAAAACACTTTTTGCACTTGTGATAGTGTTGAAAAACCACTTTTCGCACTTGTGTTAGTGTTGAAAAACCACTTTTCGCACTTGTGTTAGTGTTGAAAAACCACTTTTCGCACTTGTGTTGGTGCAGGAAACCACTATTGCACTTGTATTAGTGTTGAAAAAACACTTTTTGCACTTGTGATAGTGTTGAAAAACCACTTTTTGCACTTGTGTTAGTGTTGAAAAACCACTTTTCGCACTTGTGTTTGTGTTGAAAAACCACTTTTCACACTTGTGTTGGTGCAGGAAAACACTTTTGTACTTGTATTAGTGTGGAAAAAACACTTTTTGCACTTGTGATAGTGTTGAAAAACAACTTTTCGCACTTGTGGTAGTGTTGAAAAACCACTTTTCGCACTTGTGTTAGTGTTGAAAAACCACTTTTCGCACTTGTGTTGGTGCAGGAAACCACTTTTGCACCTGTATTAGTGTGGAAAAACCACTTTTCGCACTTGTGTTAGTGTTGAAAAACCACTTTTCGCACTTGTGTTAGTGTTGAAAAACCACTTTTCGCACTTGTGTTGGTGCAGGAAACCACTTTTCCACTTGTATTAGTGTGGAAAAAACACTTTTTGCACTTGTTATAGTGTTGAAAAACCACTTTTCGCACTTGTGTTAGTGTTGAAAAACCACTTTTCGCACTTGTGTTAGTGTTGAAAAACCACATTTCGCATTTGTGTTGGTGCAGGAAACCACTTTTGCACTTGTATTAGTGTGGAAAAAACATTTTTTGCACTTGTGATAGTGTTGAAAAACCACTTTTCGCACTTGTGTTAGTGGTGAAAAACCACTTTTCGCACTTGTGTTGGTGCAGGAAACCACTTTTGCACTTGTATTAGTGTGGAAAAAACACTTTTTGCACTTGTGATAGTGTTGAAAAACCCCTTTTTGCACTTGTGATAGTGTTGAAAAACCACTTTTCGCACTTGTGTTAGTGTTGAAAAACCACTTTTCGCACTTGTGTTGGTGCAGGAAACCACTTTTGCACTTGTGATAGTGTTGAAAAACCCCTTTTTGCACTTGTGATAGTGTTGAAAAACCACTTTTCGCACTTGTGTTAGTGTTGAAAAACCACTTTTCGCACTTGTGTTGGTGCAGGAAACCACTTTTGCACTTGTGATAGTGTTGAAAAACCCCTTTTTGCACTTGTGATAGTGTTGAAAAACCACTTTTCGCACTTGTGTTAGTGTTGAAAAACCACTTTTCGCACTTGTGTTGGTGCAGGAAACCACTTTTGCACTTGTATTAGTGTGGAAAAAACACTTTTTGCACTTGTGTTAGTGTTGAAAAACCACTTTTCGCACTTGTGTTAGTGTTGAAAAACCACTTTTCACACCTGTGTTGGTGCGGAAACCACTTTTGCACTTGTATTAGTGTGGAAAAAACACTTTTGCACTTGTGATAGTGTTGAAAAACCACTTTTCACACTTGTGTTAGTGTTGAAAAACCACTTTTCGCACTTGTGTTGGTGCAGGAAACCACTTTTGCACTTGTGTTAGTGTGGAAAAACCACTTTTCGCACTTGTGTTAGTGTTGAAAAACCACTTTTCGCACTTGTGTTAGTGTTGAAAAACCACTTTTCACACTTGTGTTGGTGCAGGAAACCACTTTTGCACTTGTATTAGTGTGGAAAAAACACTTTTTGCACTTGTGATAGTGTTGAAAAACCACTTTTGCACTTGAATTAGTGTGGAAAAAACACTTTTTGCACTTGTGATAGTGTTGAAAAAACACTTTTCGCACTTGTGTTAGTGTTGAAAAACCACTTTTCGCACTTGTGTTGGTGCAGGAAACCACTTTTGCACTTGTATTAGTGTGGAAAAACCACTTTTCGCACTTGTGTTACTGTTGAAAAACCACTTTTCGCACTTGTGTTAGTGTTGAAAAACCACTTTTCGCACTTGTGTTGGTGCAGGAAACCACTTTTGCACTTCTATTAGTGTGGAAAAAACACTTTTTGCACTTGTGATAGTGTTGAAAAACCACTTTTCGCACTTGTGTTAGTGTTGAAAAACCACTTTTCGCACTTGTGTTGGTGCAGGAAACCACTTTTGCACCTGTATTAGTGTGGAAAAACCACTTTTCGCACTTGTGTTAGTGTTGAAAAAACACTTTTTGCACTTGTGTTAGTGTTGAAAAACCACTTTTCGCACTTGTGTTGGTGCAGGAAACCACTTTTGCACTTGTATTAGTGTGGAAAACAACTTTTCGCACTTGTGTTAGTGTTGAAAAACCACTTTTCGCACTTGTGTTAGTGTTGAAAAACCACTTTTCGCACTTGTGTTGGTGCAGGAAACCACTTTTGCACTTGTATTAGTGTGGAAAAAACACTTTTTGCACTTGTGATAGTGTTGAAAAACCACTTTTCGCACTTGTGTTAGTGTTGAAAAACCACTTTTCGCACTTGTGTTAGTGTTGAAAAACCACTTTTCGCACTTGTGTTAGTGTTGAAAAACCACTTTTCGCACTTGTGTTAGTGTTGAAAAACCACTTTTCGCACTTGTGTTGGTGCAGGAAACCACTTTTGCACTTGTATTAATGTGGAAAAACACTTTTTGCACTTGTGATAGTGTTGAAAAACCACTTTTCGCACTTGTGTTAGTGTTGAAAAACCACTTTTCGCACTTGTGTTGGTGCAGGAAACCACTTTTGCACTTGTATTACTGTGGAAAAAACACTTTTTGTACTTGTGATAGTGTTGAAAAACCACTTTTCGCACTTGTGTTAGTGTTGAAAAACCACTTTTCGCACTTGTGTTGGTGTTGAAAAACCACTTTTCGCACTTGTGTTGGTGCAGGAAACCAGTTTTGCACTTGTATTAGTGTGGAAAAAACACTTTTTGCACTTGTGATAGTGTTGAAAAACCACTTTTCGCACTTGTATTAGTGTTGAAAAACCACTTTTCGCACTTGTGTTAGTGTTGAAAAACCACTTTTCGCACTTGTGTTGGTGCAGGAAACCACTTTTGCACTTGTATTAGTGTGGAAAAAACACTTTTCGCACTTGTGTTAGTGTTGAAAAACCACTTTTCCCACTTGTGTTAGTGTTGAAAAACCACTTTTCGCACTTGTGTTGGTGCAGGAAACCACTTTTGCACTTGTATTAGTGTGGAAAAAACACTTTTTGCACTTGTGTTAGTGTTGAAAAACCACTTTTCGCACTTGTGTTGGTGCAGGAAAACACTTTTGCACTTGTATTGGTGTGGAAAAACCACTTTTCGCACTTGTGTTAGTGTTGAAAAACCACTTTTCGCACTTGTGTTAGTGTTGAAAAACCACTTTTCGCACTTGTGTTGGTGCAGGAAACCACTTTTGCACTTCTATTAGTGTGGAAAAAACACTTTTTGCACTTGTGATAGTGTTGAAAAACCCCTTTTCGCACTTGTGTTAGTGTTGAAAAACCACTTTTCACACTTGTGTTGGTGCAGGAAACCACTTTTGCACTTGTATTAGTGTGGAAAAAACACTTTTTGTACTTGTGATAGTGTTGAAAAACAACTTTTCGCACTTGTGTTAGTGTTGAAAAACCACTTTTTGCACTTGTGTTGGTGCAGGAAACCACTTTTGCACTTGTATTAGTGTGGAAAAACCACTTTTCGCACTTGTGTTAGTGTTGAAAAACCACTTTTCGCACTTGTGTTAGTGTTGAAAAACCACTTTTCGCACTTGTGTTGGTGCAGGAAACCACTTTTGCACTTGTATTAGTGTGGAAAAAACACTTTTTGCACTTGTGATAGTGTTGAAAAACCACTTTTCGCACTTGTGTTAGTGTTGAAAAACCACTTTTCGCACTTGTGTTAGTGTTGAAAAACCACTTTTCGCACTTGTGTTGGTGCAGGAAACCACTATTGCACTTGTATTAGTGTTGAAAAAACACTTTTTGCACTTGTGATAGTGTTGAAAAACCACTTTTTGCACTTGTGTTAGTGTTGAAAAACCACTTTTCGCACTTGTGTTAGTGTTGAAAAACCACTTTTCACACTTGTGTTGGTGCAGGAAAACACTTTTGTACTTGTATTAGTGTGGAAAAAACACTTTTTGCACTTGTGATAGTGTTGAAAAACAACTTTTCGCACTTGTGGTAGTGTTGAAAAACCACTTTTCGCACTTGTGTTAGTGTTGAAAAACCACTTTTCGCACTTGTGTTGGTGCAGGAAACCACTTTTGCACCTGTATTAGTGTGGAAAAACCACTTTTCGCACTTGTGTTAGTGTTGAAAAACCACTTTTCGCACTTGTGTTAGTGTTGAAAAACCACTTTTCGCACTTGTGTTGGTGCAGGAAACCACTTTTCCACTTGTATTACTGTGGAAAAAACACTTTTTGCACTTGTTATAGTGTTGAAAAACCACTTTTCGCACTTGTGTTAGTGTTGAAAAACCACTTTTCGCACTTGTGTTAGTGTTGAAAAACCACATTTCGCATTTGTGTTGGTGCAGGAAACCACTTTTGCACTTGTATTAGTGTGGAAAAAACATTTTTTGCACTTGTGATAGTGTTGAAAAACCACTTTTCGCACTTGTGTTAGTGGTGAAAAACCACTTTTCGCACTTGTGTTGGTGCAGGAAACCACTTTTGCACTTGTATTAGTGTGGAAAAAACACTTTTTGCACTTGTGATAGTGTTGAAAAACCCCTTTTTGCACTTGTGATAGTGTTGAAAAACCACTTTTCGCACTTGTGTTAGTGTTGAAAAACCACTTTTCGCACTTGTGTTGGTGCAGGAAACCACTTTTGCACTTGTGATAGTGTTGAAAAACCCCTTTTTGCACTTGTGATAGTGTTGAAAAACCACTTTTCGCACTTGTGTTAGTGTTGAAAAACCACTTTTCGCACTTGTGTTGGTGCAGGAAACCACTTTTGCACTTGTGATAGTGTTGAAAAACCCCTTTTTGCACTTGTGATAGTGTTGAAAAACCACTTTTCGCACTTGTGTTAGTGTTGAAAAAACACTTTTCGCACTTGTGTTGGTGCAGGAAACCACTTTTGCACTTGTATTAGTGTGGAAAAAACACTTTTTGCACTTGTGTTAGTGTTGAAAAACCACTTTCGCACTTGTGTTAGTGTTGAAAAACCACTTTTCACACCTGTGTTGGTGCGGAAACCACTTTTGCACTTGTATTAGTGTGGAAAAAACACTTTTGCACTTGTGATAGTGTTGAAAAACCACTTTCACACTTGTGTTAGTGTTGAAAAACCACTTTTCGCACTTGTGTTGGTGCAGGAAACCACTTTTGCACTTGTGTTAGTGTGGAAAAACCACTTTTCGCACTTGTGTTAGTGTTGAAAAACCACTTTTCGCACTTGTGTTAGTGTTGAAAAACCACTTTTCACACTTGTGTTGGTGCAGGAAACCACTTTTGCACTTGTATTAGTGTGGAAAAAACACTTTTTGCACTTGTGATAGTGTTGAAAAACCACTTTTGCACTTGAATTAGTGTGGAAAAACACTTTTTGCCACTTGTGATAGTGTTGAAAAAACACTTTCGCACTTGTGTTAGTGTTGAAAAACCACTTTTCGCACTTGTGTTGTGCAGGAAACCACTTTTGCACTTGTATTAGTGTGGAAAAACCACTTTTCGCACTTGTGTTACTGTTGAAAAACCACTTTTCGCACTTGTGTTAGTGTTGAAAAACCACTTTTCGCACTTGTGTTGGTGCAGGAAACCACTTTTGCACTTCTATTAGTGTGGAAAAAACACTTTTTTGCACTTGTGATAGTGTTGAAAAACCACTTTTCGCACTTGTGTTAGTGTTGAAAAACCACTTTTCGCACTTGTGTTGGTGCAGGAAACCACTTTTGCACCTGTATTAGTGTGGAAAAACCACTTTTCGCACTTGTGTTAGTGTTGAAAAACACTTTTGCACTTGTGTTAGTGTGAAAAACCACTTTTCGCACTTGTGTTGGTGCAGGAACCACTTTTGCACTTGTATTAGTGTGGAAAACCACTTTTCGCACTTGTGTTAGTGTTGAAAAACCACTTTTCGCACTTGTGTTAGTGTTGAAAAACCACTTTTCGCACTTGTGTTGGTGCAGGAAACCACTTTTGCACTTGTATTAGTGTGGAAAAAACACTTTTTGCACTTGTGATAGTGTTGAAAAACCACTTTTCGCACTTGTGTTAGTGTTGAAAAACCACTTTTCGCACTTGTGTTAGTGTTGAAAAACCACTTTTCGCACTTGTGTTAGTGTTGAAAACCACTTTTCGCACTTGTGTTAGTGTTGAAAAAACCACTTTTCGCACTTGTGTTGGTGCAGGAAACCACTTTTGCACTTGTATTAATGTGGAAAAACACTTTTTGCACTTGTGATAGTGTTGAAAAACCACTTTTCGCACTTGTGTTAGTGTTGAAAAACCACTTTTCGCACTTGTGTTGGTGCAGGAAACCACTTTTGCACTTGTATTACTGTGGAAAAAACACTTTTTGTACTTCGTGATAGTGTTGAAAAACCACTTTTCGCACTTGTGTTAGTGTTGAAAAACCACTTTTCGCACTTGTGTTGGTGTTGAAAACCCACTTTTCGCACTTGTGTTGGTGCAGGAAACCAGTTTTGCACTTGTATTAGTGTGGAAAAAACACTTTTTGCACTTGTGATAGTGTTGAAAAACCACTTTTCGCACTTGTATTAGTGTTGAAAAAACCACTTTTCGCACTTGTGTTAGTGTTGAAAAACCACTTTCGCACTTGTGTTGGGTGCAGGAAACCACTTTTGCACTTGTATTAGTGTGGAAAAAACACTTTTCGCACTTGTGTTAGTGTTGAAAAACCACTTTTCCCACTTGTGTTAGTGTTGAAAAACCACTTTTCGCACTTGTGTTGGTGCAGGAAACCACTTTTGCACTTGTATTAGTGTGGAAAAAACACTTTTTGCACTTGTGTTAGTGTTGAAAAAACCACTTTTTCGCACTTGTGTTGGTGCAGGAAAACACTTTTGCACTTGTATTGGTGTGGAAAAACCACTTTTCGCACTTGTGTTAGTGTTGAAATACCACTTTTCGCACTTGTATTAGTGTGGAAAAAACACTTTTTGCACTTGTGATAGTGTTGAAAAACCACTTTTTGCACTTGTGTTAGTGTTGAAAAACCACTTTTCGCACTTGTGTTGGTGCAGGAAACCACTTTTGCACCTTGTATTAGTGTGGAAAAACCACTTTTTGCACATGTGTTAGTGTTGAAAAAACCACTTTTTGCACTTGTCTTAGTGTTGAAAAACCACTTTTCGCACTTGTGTTAGTGTTGAAAAACCACTTTTTGCACTTGTGTTGGTGCAGGAAAACCGCTTTTGCACTTGTATTAGTGTGGAAAAACCACTTTTTGCACTTGTGTTAGTGTTGAAAAACCACTTTTCGCACTTGTGTTAGTGTTGAAAAAACCACTTTTCGCACTTGTGTTAGTGTTGAAAACCACTTTTCGCACTTGTGTTGGTGCAGGAAACCACTTTTGCACTTGTATTAGTGTGGAAAAAACACTTTTTGCACTTGTGATAGTGTTGAAAAACCACTTTTCGCACTTGTGTTAGTGTTGAAAAACCACTTTTCGCACTTGTGTTAGTGTTGAAAAACCACTTTTTCACACTTGTGGTTGGTGCAGGAAACCACTTTTGCACTTGTATTAGTGTGGAAAAAACACTTTTTGCACATGTGATAGTGTTGAAAAACCACTTTTCGCACTTGTGTTAGTGTTGAAAAACCACTTTTCGCACTTGTGTTGGTGCAGGAAACCACCTTTTACACTTGTATTAGTGTGGAAAAAACACTTTTCGCACTTGTGTTAGTGTTGAAAAACCACTTTTCGCACTTGTGTTAATGTTGAAAAACCACTTTTCGCACTTGTGTTGGTGCAGGAAACCACTTTTGCACTTGTATTAGTGTGTAAAAACACTTTTTGCACTTGTGATAGTGTTGAAAAAACACTTTTTCGCACTTGTGTTAGTGTTGAAAAAACCACTTTCGCACTTGTGTTGGTGCAGGAAACCACTTTTGCACTTGTATTAGTGTGGAAAAACCACTTTTCGCACTTGTGTTAGTGTTGAAAAACCACTTTTCGCACTTGTGTTAGTGTTGAAAAACCACTTTTCGCACTTGTGTTGGTGCAGGAAACCACTTTTGCACTTCTATTAGTGTGGAAAAAACACTTTTTGCACTTGTGATAGTGTTGAAAAACCCCTTTTCGCACTTGTGTTAGTGTTGAAAAACCACTTTTCACACTTGTGTTGGTGCAGGAAACCACTTTTGCACTTGTATTAGTGTGGAAAAAACACTTTTTGTACTTGTGATAAGTGTTGAAAAACAACTTTTCGCACTTGTGTTAGTGTTGAAAAACCACTTATTTTGCACTTGTGTTGGTGCAGGAAACCACTTTTGCACTTGTATTAGTGTGGGAAAAACCACTTTTCGCACTTGTGTTAGTGTTGAAAAACCACTTTTCGCACTTGTGTTAGTGTTGAAAAACCACTTTTCGCACTTGTGTTGGTGCAGGAAACCACTTTTGCACTTGTATTAGTGTGGAAAAAACACTTTTTGCACTTGTGATAGTGTTGAAAAACACTTTTCGCACTTGTGTTAGTGTTGAAAAACCACTTTTCGCACTTGTGTTAGTGTTGAAAAACCACTTTTCGCACTTGTGTTGGTGCAGGAAACCACTATTGCACTTGTATTAGTGTTGAAAAAACACTTTTTGCACTTGTGATAGTGTTGAAAAACCACTTTTTGCACTTGTGTTAGTGTTGAAAAACCACTTTTCGCACTTGTGTTAGTGTTGAAAAACCACTTTTCACACTTGTGTTGGTGCAGGAAAACACTTTTGTACTTGTATTAGTGTGGAAAAAACACTTTTTGCACTTGTGATAGTGTTGAAAAACAACTTTCGCACTTGTGGTAGTGTTGAAAAACACTTTTCGCACTTGTGTTAGTGTTGAAAAACCACTTTTCGCACTTGTGTTGGTGCAGGAAACCACTTTTGCACCTGTATTAGTGTGGAAAAACCACTTTTCGCACTTGTGTTAGTGTTGAAAAACCACTTTTCGCACTTGTGTTAGTGTTGAAAAACCACTTTTCGCACTTGTGTTGGTGCAGGAAACCACTTTTCCACTTGTATTAGTGTGGAAAAAACACTTTTTGCACTTGTTATAGTGTTGAAAAACCACTTTTCGCACTTGTGTTAGTGTTGAAAAACCACTTTTCGCACTTGTGTTAGTGTTGAAAAACCACATTTCGCATTTGTGTTGGTGCAGGAAACCACTTTTGCACTTGTATTAGTGTGGAAAAAACATTTTTTGCACTTGTGATAGTGTTGAAAAACCACTTTTCGCACTTGTGTTAGTGGTGAAAAACCACTTTTCGCACTTGTGTTGGTGCAGGAAACCACTTTTGCACTTGTATTAGTGTGGAAAAAACACTTTTTGCACTTGTGATAGTGTTGAAAAACCCCTTTTTGCACTTGTGATAGTGTTGAAAAACCACTTTTCGCACTTGTGTTAGTGTTGAAAAACCACTTTTCGCACTTGTGTTGGTGCAGGAAACCACTTTTGCACTTGTGATAGTGTTGAAAAACCCCTTTTTGCACTTGTGATAGTGTTGAAAAACCACTTTTCGCACTTGTGTTAGTGTTGAAAAACCACTTTTCGCACTTGTGTTGGTGCAGGAAACCACTTTTGCACTTGTGATAGTGTTGAAAAACCCCTTTTTGCACTTGTGATAGTGTTGAAAACCACTTTTCGCACTTGTGTTAGTGTTGAAAAACCACTTTTCGCACTTGTGTTGGTGCAGGAAACCACTTTTGCACTTGTATTAGTGTGGAAAAAACACTTTTTGCACTTGTGTTAGTGTTGAAAAACCACTTTTCGCACTTGTGTTAGTGTTGAAAAACCACTTTTCACACCTGTGTTGGTGCGGAAACCACTTTTGCACTTGTATTAGTGTGGAAAAAACACTTTTGCACTTGTGATAGTGTTGAAAAACCACTTTTCACACTTGTGTTAGTGTTGAAAAACCACTTTTCGCACTTGTGTTGGTGCAGGAAACCACTTTTGCACTTGTGTTAGTGTGGAAAAACCACTTTTCACACTTGTGTTAGTGTTGAAAAACCACTTTTCGCACTTGTGTTAGTGTTGAAAAACCACTTTTCACACTTGTGTTGGTGCAGGAAACCACTTTTGCACTTGTATTAGTGTGGAAAAAACACTTTTTGCACTTGTGATAGTGTTGAAAAACCACTTTTGCACTTGAATTAGTGTGGAAAAAACACTTTTTGCACTTGTGATAGTGTTGAAAAAACACTTTTCGCACTTGTGTTAGTGTTGAAAAACCACTTTTCGCACTTGTGTTGGTGCAGGAAACCACTTTTGCACTTGTATTAGTGTGGAAAAACCACTTTTCGCACTTGTGTTACTGTTGAAAAACCACTTTTCGCACTTGTGTTAGTGTTGAAAAACCACTTTTCGCACTTGTGTTGGTGCAGGAAACCACTTTTGCACTTCTATTAGTGTGGAAAAAACACTTTTTGCACTTGTGATAGTGTTGAAAAACCACTTTTCGCACTTGTGTTAGTGTTGAAAAACCACTTTTCGCACTTGTGTTGGTGCAGGAAACCACTTTTGCACCTGTATTAGTGTGGAAAAACCACTTTTCGCACTTGTGTTAGTGTTGAAAAAACACTTTTTGCACTTGTGTTAGTGTTGAAAAACCACTTTTCGCACTTGTGTTGGTGCAGGAAACCACTTTTGCACTTGTATTAGTGTGGAAAACCACTTTTCGCACTTGTGTTAGTGTTGAAAAACCACTTTTCGCACTTGTGTTAGTGTTGAAAAACCACTTTTCGCACTTGTGTTGGTGCAGGAAACCACTTTTGCACTTGTATTAGTGTGGAAAAAACACTTTTTGCACTTGTGATAGTGTTGAAAAACCACTTTTCGCACTTGTGTTAGTGTTGAAAAACCACTTTTCGCACTTGTGTTAGTGTTGAAAAACCACTTTTCGCACTTGTGTTAGTGTTGAAAAACCACTTTTCGCACTTGTGTTAGTGTTGAAAAACCACTTTTCGCACTTGTGTTGGTGCAGGAAACCACTTTTGCACTTGTATTAATGTGGAAAAACACTTTTTGCACTTGTGATAGTGTTGAAAAACCACTTTTCGCACTTGTGTTAGTGTTGAAAAACCACTTTTCGCACTTGTGTTGGTGCAGGAAACCACTTTTGCACTTGTATTACTGTGGAAAAAACACTTTTTGTACTTGTGATAGTGTTGAAAAACCACTTTTCGCACTTGTGTTAGTGTTGAAAAACCACTTTTCGCACTTGTGTTGGTGCAGGAAACCACTTTTGCACTTGTATTAGTGTGGAAAACCACTTTTCGCACTTGTGTTAGTGTTGAAAAACCACTTTTCGCACTTGTGTTAGTGTTGAAAAACCACTTTTCGCACTTGTGTTGGTGCAGGAAACCACTTTTGCACTTGTATTAGTGTGGAAAAAACACTTTTTGCACTTGTGATAGTGTTGAAAAACCACTTTTCGCACTTGTGTTAGTGTTGAAAAACCACTTTTCGCACTTGTGTTGGTGCAGGAAACCGCTTTTGCACTTGTATTAGTGTGGAAAAACCACTTTTCGCACTTGTGTTAGTGTTGAAAAACCACTTTTCGCACTTGTGTTAGTGTTGAAAAACCACTTTTCGCACTTGTGTTAGTGTTGAAAAACCACTTTTCGCACTTGTGTTAGTGTTGAAAAACCACTTTTCGCACTTGTATTAGTGTGGAAAAACCACTTTTTGCACTTGTGTTAGTGTTGAAAAACCACTTTTCGCACTTGTGTTAGTGTTGAAAAACCACTTTTCGCACTTGTCTTGGTGCAGGAAACCACTTTTGCACTTGTATTAGTGTGGAAAAAACACTTTTTGCACTTGTGTTAGTGTTGAAAAACCACTTTTCGCACTTGTGTTGGTGCAGGAAAACACTTTTGCACTTGTATTGGTGTGGAAAAACCACTTTTTCGCACTTGTGTTAGTGTTGAAATACCACTTTTCGCACTTGTATTAGTGTGGAAAAAACACTTTTTGCACTTGTGATAGTGTTGAAAAACCACTTTTTGCACTTGTGTTAGTGTGAAAACCACTTTTCGCACTTGTGTTGGTGCAGGAAACCACTTTTGCACTTGTATTAGTGTGGAAACCCACTTTTTGCACTTGTCTTAGTGTTGAAAAACCACTTTTCGCACTTGTGTTAGTGTTGAAAAACTACTTTTCGCACTTGTGTTGGTGCAGGAAACCGCTTTTGCACTTGTATTAGTGTGGAAAAACCACTTTTCGCACTTGTGTTAGTGTTGAAAAACCACTTTCGCACTTGTGTTAGTGTTGAAAAACCACTTTTCGCACTTGTGTTAGTGTTGAAAAACCACTTTTCGCACTTGTGTTGGTGCAGGAAACCACTTTTGCACTTGTATTAGTGTGGAAAAAACACTTTTTGCACTTGTGATAGTGTTGAAAAACCACTTTTCTCACTTGTGTTAGTGTTGAAAAACCACTTTTTGCACTTGTGTTAGTGTGAAAAACCACTTTTCGCACTTGTGTTAGTGTTGAAAAACCACTTTTCGCACTTGTGTTAGTGTTGAAAAACCACTTTTTCGCACTTGTGTTGGTGCAGGAAACCAGTTTTGCACTTGTATTAGTGTGGAAAAAACACTTTTGCACTTGTGATAGTGTTGAAAAACCACTTTTCGCACTTGTATTAGTGTTGAAAAACCACTTTTCGCACTTGTGTTAGTGTTGAAAAACCACTTTTCGCACTTGTGTTGGTGCAGGGAAACCACTTTTGCACTTGTATTAGTGTGGAAAAAACACTTTTCGCACTTGTGTTAGTGTTGAAAAACCACTTTTCCCACTTGTGTTAGTGTTGAAAAACCACTTTTCGCACTTGTGTTGGTGCAGGAAACCACTTTTGCACTTGTATTAGTGTGGAAAAAAACACTTTTTGCACTTGTGTTAGTGTTGAAAAACCACTTTTCGCACTTGTGTTGGTGCAGGAAAACACTTTTGCACTTGTATTGGTGTGGAAAAACCACTTTTCGCACTTGTGTTAGTGTTGAAATACCACTTTTCGCACTTGTATTAGTGTGGAAAAAACACTTTTTGCACTTGTGATAGTGTTGAAAAACCACTTTTTGCACTTGTGTTAGTGTTGAAAAAACCACTTTTCGCACTTGTGTTGGTGCAGGAAACCACTTTTGCACTTGTATTAGTGTGGAAAAACCACTTTTTGCACATGTGTTAGTGTTGAAAAACCACTTTTTGCACTTGTCTTAGTGTTGAAAAACCACTTTTCGCACTTGTGTTAGTGTTGAAAAACCACTTTTTGCACTTGTGTTGGTGCAGGAAACCGCTTTTGCACTTGTATTAGTGTGGAAAAACCACTTTTTGCACTTGTGTTAGTGTTGAAAAACCACTTTTCGCACTTGTGTTAGTGTTGAAAAACCACTTTTCGCACTTGTGTTAGTGTTGAAAAACCACTTTTCGCACTTGTGTTGGTGCAGGAAACCACTTTTGCACTTGTATTAGTGTGGAAAAAACACTTTTTGCACTTGTGATAGTGTTGAAAAACCACTTTTCGCACTTGTGTTAGTGTTTGAAAAACCACTTTTCGCACTTGTGTTAGTGTTGAAAAACCACTTTTCACACTTGTGTTGGTGCAGGAAACCACTTTTGCACTTGTATTAGTGTGGAAAAAACACTTTTTGCACATGTGATAGTGTTGAAAAACCACTTTTCGCACTTGTGTTAGTGTTGAAAAACCACTTTTCGCACTTGTGTTGGTGCAGGAAACCACTTTTGCACTTGTATTAGTGTGGAAAAAACACTTTTCGCACTTGTGTTAGTGTTGAAAAACCACTTTTCGCACTTGTGTTAATGTTGAAAAACCACTTTTCGCACTTGTGTTGGTGCAGGAAACCACTTTTGCACTTGTATTAGTGTGTAAAAAACACTTTTTGCACTTGTGATAGTGTTGAAAAAACACTTTTCGCACTTGTGTTAGTGTTGAAAAACCACTTTTCGCACTTGTGTTGGTGCAGGAAACCACTTTTGCACTTGTATTAGTGTGGAAAAACCACTTTTCGCACTTGTGTTAGTGTTGAAAAACCACTTTTCGCACTTGTGTTAGTGTTGAAAAACCACTTTTCGCACTTGTGTTGGTGCAGGAAACCACTTTTGCACTTCTATTAGTGTGGAAAAAACACTTTTTGCACTTGTGATAGTGTTGAAAAACCCCTTTTCGCACTTGTGTTAGTGTTGAAAAACCACTTTTCACACTTGTGTTGGTGCAGGAAACCACTTTTGCACTTGTATTAGTGTGGAAAAAACACTTTTTGTACTTGTGATAGTGTTGAAAAAACAACTTTTCGCACTTGTGTTAGTGTTGAAAAACCACTTTTGCACTTGTGTTGGTGCAGGAAACCACTTTTGCACTTGTATTAGTGTGGAAAAACCACTTTTCGCACTTGTGTTAGTGTTGAAAAACCACTTTTCGCACTTGTGTTAGTGTTGAAAAACACTTTTCGCGACTTGTGTTGGTGCAGGAAACCACTTTTGCACTTGTATTAGTGTGGAAAAAACACTTTTTGCACTTGTGATAGTGTTGAAAAACCACTTTTCGCACTTGTGTTAGTGTTGAAAAACCACTTTTCGCACTTGTGTTAGTGTTGAAAAACCACTTTTCGCACTTGTGTTGGTGCAGGAAACCACAATTGCACTTGTATTAGTGTTGAAAAACACTTTTTGCACTTTGTGATAGTGTTGAAAAACCACTTTTTTGCACTTGTGTTAGTGTTGAAAAACCACTTTTTCGCACTTGTGTTAGTGTTGAAAAACCACTTTTCACACTTGTGTTGGTGCAGGAAAACACTTTTGTACTTGTATTAGTGTGGAAAAAACACTTTTGCACT
>NW_027619605.1:0-37336 GCF_964187855.1 Myxine glutinosa
TGTTGAAAAACCAATTTTCGCACTTGTGTTAGTGTTGAAAAACCACTTTTCGCACTTGTGTTGGTGCAGGAAACCACTTTTGCACTTGTATTAGTGTGGTAAAAACACTTTTTGCACTTGTGATAGTGTTGAAAAATCACTTTTCGCACTTGTGTTAGTGTTGAAAAACCACTTTTCGCACTTGTGTTGGTGCAGGAAACAACTTTTGCACTTGTATTAGTGTGGAAAAACCACTTTTCGCACTTGTGTTAGTGTTGAAAAACCACTTTTCGCACTTGTGTTAGTGTTGAAAAACCACTTTTCGCACTTGTGTTGGTGCAGGAAACCACTTTTGCACTTGTATTAGTGTGGAAAAAACACTTTTTGCACTTGTGATAGTGTTGAAAAACGACTTTTCGCACTTATGTTAGTGTTGAAAAACCACTTTTCGCACTTGTGTTAGTGTTGAAAAACCACTTTTCGCACTTGTGTTGGTGCAGGAAACCACTTTTGCACTTGTATTAGTGTGGAAAAAACACTTTTTGCACTTGTGATAGTGTTGAAAAACCACTTTTCGCACTTGTGTTAGTGTTGAAAAACCACTTTTCGCACTTGTGTTAGTGTTGAAAAACCACTTTTCGCACTTGTGTTGGTGCAGGAAACCACTTTTGCACTTGTATTAGTGTGGAAAAAACACTTTTGCACTTGTGATAGTGTTGAAAAACCACTTTTCGCACTTGTGTTAGTGTTGAAAAACCACTTTTCGCACTTGTGTTAGTGTTGAAAAACCACTTTTCGCACTTGTGTTGGTGCAGGAAACCACTTTTGCACTTGTATTAGTGTGGAAAAACCACTTTTCGCACTTGTGTTAGTGTTGAAAAACCACTTTTCGCACTTGTGTTAGTGTTGAAAAACCACTTTTCGCACTTGTGTTGGTGCAGGAAACCACTTTTGCACTTGTATTAGTGTGGAAAAAACATTTTCGCACTTGTGTTAGTGTTGAAAAACCACTTTTCGCACTTGTGTTAGTGTTGAAAAACCACTTTTCGCACTTGTGTTGGTGCAGGAAACCACTTTTGCACTTGTATTGGAGTGGAAAAAACGCTTTTTGCACTTGTGTTAGTGTTGAAAAACCACTTTTCGCACTTGTGTTGGTGCAGGAAACCACTTTTGCACTTGTATTAGTGTGGAAAAAACACTTTTTGCACCTGTGATAGTGTTGAAAAACCACTTTTCGCACTTGTGTTAATGTTGAAAAACCACTTTTCGCACTTGTGTTAGTGTTGAAAAACCACTTTTTGCACTTGTGTTGGTGCAGGAAACCACTTTTGCACTTGTATTAGTGTGGTAAAAACACTTTTTGCACTTGTGATAGTGTTGAAAAACCACTTTTCGCACTTGTGTTAGTGTTGAAAAACCACTTTTCGCACTTGTGTTAGTGTTGAAAAACCACTTTTCGCACTTGTGTTGGTGCAGGAAACCACTTTTGCACTTGTATTAGTGTGGAAAAACCACTTTTCGCACTTGTGTTAGTGTTGAAAAACCACTTTTCGCACTTGTGTTAGTGTTGAAAAACCACTTTTCGCACTTGTGTTGGTGCAGGAAACCACTTTTGCACTTGTATTAGTGTGGAAAAAACATTTTCGCACTTGTGTTAGTGTTGAAAAACCACTTTTCGCACTTGTGTTAGTGTTGAAAAACCACTTTTCGCACTTGTGTTGGTGCAGGAAACCACTTTTGCACTTGTATTGGAGTGGAAAAAACACTTTTTGCACTTGTGTTAGTGTTGAAAAACCACTTTTCGCACTTGTGTTGGTGCAGGAAACCACTTTTGCACTTGTATTAGTGTGGAAAAAACACTTTTTGCACCTGTGATAGTGTTGAAAAACCACTTTTCGCACTTGTGTTAATGTTGAAAAACCACTTTTCGCACTTGTGTTAGTGTTGAAAAACCACTTTTTGCACTTGTGTTGGTGCAGGAAACCACTTTTGCACTTGTATTAGTGTGGTAAAAACACTTTTTGCACTTGTGATAGTGTTGAAAACCACTTTTCGCACTTGTGTTAGTGTTGAAAAACCAATTTTCGCACTTGTGTTCATGTTGAAAAATCACTTTTCGCACTTGTGTTGGTGCAGGAAACCACTTTTGCACTTGTATTAGTGTGGAAAAAACACTTTTCGCACTTGTGTTAGTGTTGAAAAACCACTTTTCGCACTTGTGTTAGTGTTGAAAAACCACTTTTCGCACTTGTGTTGGTGCAGGAAACCACTTTTGCTCTTGTATTAGTGTGAAAAAAACACTTTTCGCACTTGTGTTAGTGTTGAAAAACCACTTTTCGCACTTGTGTTAGTGTTGAAAAACCACTTTTCGCACTTGTGTTGGTGCAGGAAACCACTTTTGCACTTGTATTAGTGTGGAAAAAACACTTTTTGCACTTGTGATAGTGTTGAAAAACCACTTTTTGCACTTGTGTTAGTGTTGAAAAACCACTTTTCGCACTTGTGTTAGTGTTGAAAAACCACTTTTCGCACTTGTGTTGGTGCAGGAAACCACTTTTGCACTTGTATTAGTGTGGTAAAAACACTTTTTGCACTTGTGATAGTGTTGAAAAACCACTTTTCGCACTTGTGTTAGTGTTGAAAAACCACTTTTCACACTTGTGTTGGTGCAGGAAACCACTTTTGCACTTGTATTAGTGTGGAAAAACCACTTTTCGCACTTGTGTTAGTGTTGAAAAACCACTTTTCGCACTTGTGTTAGTGTAGAAAAACCACTTTTCGCACTTGTGATGGTGCAGGAAACCACTTTTGCACTTGTATTAGTGTGGAAAAACCACTTTTCGCACTTGTGCTAGTGTTGAAAAACCACTTTTCGCACTTGTGTTAGTGTTGAAAAACCACTTTTCACACTTGTGTTGGTGGAGGAAACCACTTTTGCACTTGTATTAGTGTGGAAAAAACACTTTTCGCACTTGTGTTAGTGTTGAAAAACCACTTTTCGCACTTGTGTTAGTGTTGAAAAACCACTTTTCGCACTTGTGTTGGTGCAGGAAACCACTTTTGCACTTGTATTGGTGTGGAAAAAACACTTTTTGCACTTGTGATAGTGTTGAAAAACCATTTTTTGCACTTGTGTTAGTGTTGAAAAACCACTTTTCGCACTTGTGTTGGTGCAGGAAACCACTTTTGCACTTGTATTAGTGTGGAAAAAACACTTTTTGCACTTGTGATAGTGTTGAAAAACCACTTTTCGCACTTGTGTTAGTGTTGAAGAACCACTTTTCGCACTTGTGTTAGTGTTGAAAAACCACTTTTCGCACTTGTGTTGGTGCAGGAAACCACTTTTGCACTTGTATTAGTGTGGTAAAAACACTTTTTGCACTTGTGATAGTGTTGAAAAATCACTTTTCGCACTTGTGTTAGTGTTGAAAAACCACTTTTCGCACTTGTGTTGGTGCAGGAAACAACTTTTGCACTTTTATTAGTGTGGAAAAACCACTTTTCGCACTTGTGTTAGTGTTGAAAAACCACTTTTCGCACTTGTGTTGGTGCAGGAAACCACTTTTGCACTTGTATTAGTGTGGAAAAACCACTTTTCGCACTTGTGTTAGTGTTGAAAAACCACTTTTCGCACTTGTGTTAGTGTTGAAAAACCACTTTTCGCACTTGTGTTGGTGCAGGAAACCACTTTTGCACTTGTATTAGTGTGGAAAAACATTTTCGCACTTGTGTTAGTGTTGAAAAACCACTTTTCGCACTTGTGTTATTGTTGAAAAACCACTTTTCGCACTTGTGTTGGTGCAGGAAACCACTTTTGCACTTGTATTGGAGTGGAAAAAACACTTTTTGCACTTGTGTTAGTGTTGAAAAACCACTTTTCGCACTTGTGTTGGTGCAGGAAACCACTTTTGCACTTGTATTAGTGTGGAAAAAACACTTTTTGCACCTGTGATAGTGTTGAAAAACCACTTTTCGCACTTGTGTTAATGTTGAAAAACCACTTTTCGCACTTGTGTTAGTGTTGAAAAACCACTTTTTGCACTTGTGTTGGTGCAGGAAACCACTTTTGCACTTGTATTAGTGTGGTAAAAACACTTTTTGCACTTGTGATAGTGTTGAAAACCACTTTTCGCACTTGTGTTAGTGTTGAAAAACCAATTTTCGCACTTGTGTTCGTGTTGAAAAATCACTTTTCGCACTTGTGTTGGTGCAGGAAACCACTTTTGCACTTGTATTAGTGTGGAAAAAACACTATTCGCACTTGTGTTAGTGTTGAAAAACCACTTTTCGCACTTGTGTTAGTGTTGAAAAACCACTTTTCGCACTTGTGTTGGTGCAGGAAACCACTTTTGCACTTGTATTAGTGTGAAAAAAACACTTTTCGCACTTGTGTTAGTGTTGAAAAACCACTTTTCGCACTTGTGTTAGTGTTGAAAAACCACTTTTCGCACTTGTGTTGGTGCAGGAAACCACTTTTGCACTTGTATTAGTGTGGAAAAAACACTTTTTGCACTTGTGATAGTGTTGAAAAACCACTTTTTGCACTTGTGTTAGTGTTGAAAAACCACTTTTCGCACTTGTGTTAGTGTTGAAAAACCACTTTTCGCACTTGTGTTGGTGCAGGAAACCACTTTTGCACTTGTATTAGTGTGGTAAAAACACTTTTTGCACTTGTGATAGTGTTGAAAAACCACTTTTCGCACTTGTGTTAGTGTTGAAAAACCACTTTTCGCACTTGTGTTGGTGCAGGAAACCACTTTTGCACTTGTATTAGTGTGGAAAAACAACTTTTCGCACTTGTGTTAGTGTTGAAAAACCACTTTTCGCACTTGTGTTAGTGTAGAAAAACCACTTTTCGCACTTGTGATGGTGCAGGAAACCACTTTTGCACTTGTGATAGTGTTGAAAAACCACTTTTCGCACTTGTGTTAGTGTTGAAAAACCACTTTTCGCACTTGTGTTGGTGCAGGAAACCACTTTTGCACTTGTATTAGTGTGGAAAAACCACTTTTCGCACTTGTGTTAGTGTTGAAAAACCACTTTTCGCACTTGTGTTAGTGTAGAAAAACCACTTTTCGCACTTGTGATGGTGCAGGAAACCACTTTTGCACTTGTATTAGTGTGGAAAAACCACTTTTCGCACTTGTGCTAGTGTTGAAAAACCACTTTTCGCACTTGTGTTAGTGTTGAAAAACCACTTTTCACACTTGTGTTGGTGGAGGAAACCACTTTTGCACTTGTATTAGTGTGGAAAAAACACTTTTCGCACTTGTGTTAGTGTTGAAAAACCACTTTTCGCACTTGTGTTAGTGTTGAAAAACCACTTTTCGCACTTGTGTTGGTGCAGGAAACCACTTTTGCACTTGTATTGGTGTGGAAAAAACACTTTTTGCACTTGTGATAGTGTTGAAAAACCATTTTTTGCACTTGTGTTAGTGTTGAAAAACCACTTTTCGCACTTGTGTTGGTGCAGGAAACCACTTTTGCACTTGTATTAGTGTGGAAAAAACACTTTTTGCACTTGTGATAGTGTTGAAAAACCACTTTTCGCACTTGTGTTAGTGTTGAAAAACCAATTTTCGCACTTGTGTTAGTGTTGAAAAACCACTTTTCGCACTTGTGTTGGTGCAGGAAACCACTTTTGCACTTGTATTAGTGTGGTAAAAACACTTTTTGCACTTGTGATAGTGTTGAAAAATCACTTTTCGCACTTGTGTTAGTGTTGAAAAACCACTTTTCGCACTTGTGTTGGTGCAGGAAACAACTTTTGCACTTGTATTAGTGTGGAAAAACCACTTTTCGCACTTGTGTTAGTGTTGAAAAACCACTTTTCGCACTTGTGTTAGTGTTGAAAAACCACTTTTCGCACTTGTGTTGGTGCAGGAAACCACTTTTGCACTTGTATTAGTGTGGAAAAAACACTTTTTGCACTTGTGATAGTGTTGAAAAACGACTTTTCGCACTTATGTTAGTGTTGAAAAACCACTTTTCGCACTTGTGTTAGTGTTGAAAAACCACTTTTCGCACTTGTGTTGGTGCAGGAAACCACTTTTGCACTTGTATTAGTGTGGAAAAAACACTTTTTGCACTTGTGATAGTGTTGAAAAACCACTTTTCGCACTTGTGTTAGTGTTGAAAAACCACTTTTCGCACTTGTGTTAGTGTTGAAAAACCACTTTTCGCACTTGTGTTGGTGCAGGAAACCACTTTTGCACTTGTATTAGTGTGGAAAAAACACTTTTTGCACTTGTGATAGTGTTGAAAAACCACTTTTCGCACTTGTGTTAGTGTTGAAAAACCACTTTTCGCACTTGTGTTAGTGTTGAAAAACCACTTTTCGCACTTGTGTTGGTGCAGGAAACCACTTTTGCACTTGTATTAGTGTGGAAAAACCACTTTTCGCACTTGTGTTAGTGTTGAAAAACCACTTTTCGCACTTGTGTTAGTGTTGAAAAACCACTTTTCGCACTTGTGTTGGTGCAGGAAACCACTTTTGCACTTGTATTAGTGTGGAAAAAACATTTTCGCACTTGTGTTAGTGTTGAAAAACCACTTTTCGCACTTGTGTTAGTGTTGAAAAACCACTTTTCGCACTTGTGTTGGTGCAGGAAACCACTTTTGCACTTGTATTGGAGTGGAAAAAACGCTTTTTGCACTTGTGTTAGTGTTGAAAAACCACTTTTCGCACTTGTGTTGGTGCAGGAAACCACTTTTGCACTTGTATTAGTGTGGAAAAAACACTTTTTGCACCTGTGATAGTGTTGAAAAACCACTTTTCGCACTTGTGTTAATGTTGAAAAACCACTTTTCGCACTTGTGTTAGTGTTGAAAAACCACTTTTTGCACTTGTGTTGGTGCAGGAAACCACTTTTGCACTTGTATTAGTGTGGTAAAAACACTTTTTGCACTTGTGATAGTGTTGAAAAACCACTTTTCGCACTTGTGTTAGTGTTGAAAAACCACTTTTCGCACTTGTGTTAGTGTTGAAAAACCACTTTTCGCACTTGTGTTGGTGCAGGAAACCACTTTTGCACTTGTATTAGTGTGGAAAAACCACTTTTCGCACTTGTGTTAGTGTTGAAAAACCACTTTTCGCACTTGTGTTAGTGTTGAAAAACCACTTTTCGCACTTGTGTTGGTGCAGGAAACCACTTTTGCACTTGTATTAGTGTGGAAAAAACATTTTCGCACTTGTGTTAGTGTTGAAAAACCACTTTTCGCACTTGTGTTAGTGTTGAAAAACCACTTTTCCCACTTGTGTTGGTGCAGGAAACCACTTTTGCACTTGTATTGGAGTGGAAAAAACACTTTTTGCACTTGTGTTAGTGTTGAAAAACCACTTTTCGCACTTGTGTTGGTGCAGGAAACCACTTTTGCACTTGTATTAGTGTGGAAAAAACACTTTTTGCACCTGTGATAGTGTTGAAAAACCACTTTTCGCACTTGTGTTAATGTTGAAAAACCACTTTTCGCACTTGTGTTAGTGTTGAAAAACCACTTTTTGCACTTGTGTTGGTGCAGGAAACCACTTTTGCACTTGTATTAGTGTGGTAAAAACACTTTTTGCACTTGTGATAGTGTTGAAAACCACTTTTCGCACTTGTGTTAGTGTTGAAAAACCAATTTTCGCACTTGTGTTCATGTTGAAAAATCACTTTTCGCACTTGTGTTGGTGCAGGAAACCACTTTTGCACTTGTATTAGTGTGGAAAAAACACTTTTCGCACTTGTGTTAGTGTTGAAAAACCACTTTTCGCACTTGTGTTAGTGTTGAAAAACCACTTTTCGCACTTGTGTTGGTGCAGGAAACCACTTTTGCTCTTGTATTAGTGTGAAAAAAACACTTTTCGCACTTGTGTTAGTGTTGAAAAACCACTTTTCGCACTTGTGTTAGTGTTGAAAAACCACTTTTCGCACTTGTGTTGGTGCAGGAAACCACTTTTGCACTTGTATTAGTGTGGAAAAAACACTTTTTGCACTTGTGATAGTGTTGAAAAACCACTTTTTGCACTTGTGTTAGTGTTGAAAAACCACTTTTCGCACTTGTGTTAGTGTTGAAAAACCACTTCTCGCACTTGTGTTGGTGCAGGAAACCACTTTTGCACTTGTATTAGTGTGGTAAAAACACTTTTTGCACTTGTGATAGTGTTGAAAAACCACTTTTCGCACTTGTGTTAGTGTTGAAAAACCACTTTTCACACTTGTGTTGGTGCAGGAAACCACTTTTGCACTTGTATTAGTGTGGAAAAACCACTTTTCGCACTTGTGTTAGTGTTGAAAAACCACTTTTCGCACTTGTGTTAGTGTAGAAAAACCACTTTTCGCACTTGTGATGGTGCAGGAAACCACTTTTGCACTTGTATTAGTGTGGAAAAACCACTTTTCGCACTTGTGCTAGTGTTGAAAAACCACTTTTCGCACTTGTGTTAGTGTTGAAAAACCACTTTTCACACTTGTGTTGGTGGAGGAAACCACTTTTGCACTTGTATTAGTGTGGAAAAAACACTTTTCGCACTTGTGTTAGTGTTGAAAAACCACTTTTCGCACTTGTGTTAGTGTTGAAAAACCACTTTTCGCACTTGTGTTGGTGCAGGAAACCACTTTTGCACTTGTATTGGTGTGGAAAAAACACTTTTTGCACTTGTGATAGTGTTGAAAAACCATTTTTTGCACTTGTGTTAGTGTTGAAAAACCACTTTTCGCACTTGTGTTGGTGCAGGAAACCACTTTTGCACTTATATTAGTGTGGAAAAAACACTTTTTGCACTTGTGATAGTGTTGAAAAACCACTTTTCGCACTTGTGTTAGTGTTGAAGAACCACTTTTCGCACTTGTGTTAGTGTTGAAAAACCACTTTTCGCACTTGTGTTGGTGCAGGAAACCACTTTTGCACTTGTATTAGTGTGGTAAAAACACTTTTTGCACTTGTGATAGTGTTGAAAAATCACTTTTCGCACTTGTGTTAGTGTTGAAAAACCACTTTTCGCACTTGTGTTGGTGCAGGAAACAACTTTTGCACTTTTATTAGTGTGGAAAAACCACTTTTCGCACTTGTGTTAGTGTTGAAAAACCACTTTTCGCACTTGTGTTAGTGTTGAAAAACCACTTTTCGCACTTGTGTTGGTGCAGGAAACCACTTTTGCACTTGTATTAGTGTGGAAAAAACACTTTTTGCACTTGTGATAGTGTTGAAAAACGACTTTTCGCACTTGTGTTAGTGTTGAAAAACCACTTTTCGCACTTGTGTTAGTGTTGAAAAACCACTTTTCGCACTTGTGTTGGTGCAGGAAACCACTTTTGCACTTGTATTAGTGTGGAAAAAACACTTTTTGCACTTGTGATAGTGTTGAAAAACCACTTTTCGCACTTGTGTTAGTGTTGAAAAACCACTTTTCGCACTTGTGATAGTGTTGAAAAACCACTTTTCGCACTTGTGTTAGTGTTGAAAAACCAATTTTCGCACTTGTGTTCGTGTTGAAAAATCACTTTTCGCACTTGTGTTGGTGCAGGAAACCACTTTTGCACTTGTATTAGTGTGGAAAAAACACTTTTCGCACTTGTGTTAGTGTTGAAAAACCACTTTTCGCACTTGTGTTAGTGTTGAAAAACCACTTTTCGCACTTGTGTTGGTGCAGGAAACCACTTTTGCACTTGTATTAGTGTGAAAAAAACACTTTTCGCACTTGTGTTAGTGTTGAAAAACCACTTTTCGCACTTGTGTTAGTGTTGAAAAACCACTTTTCGCACTTGTGTTGGTGCAGGAAACCACTTTTGCACTTGTATTAGTGTGGAAAAAACACTTTTTGCACTTGTGATAGTGTTGAAAAACCACTTTTTGCACTTGTGTTAGTGTTGAAAAACCACTTTTCGCACTTGTGTTAGTGTTGAAAAACCACTTTTCGCACTTGTGTTGGTGCAGGAAACCACTTTTGCACTTGTATTAGTGTGGTAAAAACACTTTTTGCACTTGTGATAGTGTTGAAAAACCACTTTTCGCACTTGTGTTAGTGTTGAAAAACCACTTTTCGCACTTGTGTTGGTGCAGGAAACCACTTTTGCACTTGTATTAGTGTGGAAAAACCACTTTTCGCACTTGTGTTAGTGTTGAAAAACCACTTTTCGCACTTGTGTTGGTGCAGGAAACCACTTTTGCACTTGTATTAGTGTGGAAAAACCACTTTTCGCACTTGTGTTAGTGTAGAAAAACCACTTTTCGCACTTGTGATGGTGCAGGAAACCACTTTTGCACTTGTATTAGTGTGGAAAAACCACTTTTCGCACTTGTGCTAGTGTTGAAAAACCACTTTTCGCACTTGTGTTAGTGTTGAAAAACCACTTTTCACACTTGTGTTGGTGGAGGAAACCACTTTTGCACTTGTATTAGTGTGGAAAAAACACTTTTCGCACTTGTGTTAGTGTTGAAAAACCACTTTTCGCACTTGTGTTAGTGTTGAAAAACCACTTTTCGCACTTGTATTGGTGCAGGAAACCACTTTTGCACTTGTATTGGTGTGGAAAAAACACTTTTTGCACTTGTGATAGTGTTGAAAAACCATTTTTCGCACTTGTGTTAGTGTTGAAAAACCACTTTTCGCACTTGTGTTGGTGCAGGAAACCACTTTTGCACTTGTATTAGTGTGGTAAAAACACTTTTTGCACTTGTGATAGTGTTGAAAAACCATTTTTCGCACTTGTGTTAGTGTTGAAAAACCACTTTTTGCACTTGTGTTGGTGCAGGAAACCACTTTTGCACTTGTATTAGTGTGGTAAAAACACTTTTTGCACTTGTGATAGTGTTGAAAACCACTTTTCGCACTTGTGTTAGTGTTGAAAAACCAATTTTCGCACTTGTGTTCATGTTGAAAAATCACTTTTCGCACTTGTGTTGGTGCAGGAAACCACTTTTGCACTTGTATTAGTGTGGAAAAAACACTTTTCGCACTTGTGTTAGTGTTGAAAAACCACTTTTCGCACTTGTGTTGGTGCAGGAAACCACTTTTGCACTTGTATTAGTGTGGTAAAAACACTTTTTGCACTTGTGATAGTGTTGAAAACCACTTTTCGCACTTGTGTTAGTGTTGAAAAACCAATTTTCGCACTTGTGTTCATGTTGAAAAATCACTTTTCGCACTTGTGTTGGTGCAGGAAACCACTTTTGCACTTGTATTAGTGTGGAAAAAACACTTTTCGCACTTGTGTTAGTGTTGAAAAACCACTTTTCGCAGTTGTGTTAGTGTTGAAAAACCACTTTTCGCACTTGTGTTGGTGCAGGAAACCACTTTTGCTCTTGTATTAGTGTGAAAAAAACACTTTTCGCACTTGTGTTAGTGTTGAAAAACCACTTTTCGCACTTGTGTTAGTGTTGAAAAACCACTTTTCGCACTTGTGTTGGTGCAGGAAACCACTTTTGCACTTGTATTAGTGTGGAAAAAACACTTTTTGCACTTGTGATAGTGTTGAAAAACCACTTTTTGCACTTGTGTTAGTGTTGAAAAACCACTTTTCGCACTTGTGTTAGTGTTGAAAAACCACTTTTCGCACTTGTGTTGGTGCAGGAAACCACTTTTGCACTTGTATTAGTGTGGTAAAAACACTTTTTGCACTTGTGATAGTGTTGAAAAACCACTTTTCGCACTTGTGTTAGTGTTGAAAAACCACTTTTCGCACTTGTGTTGGTGCAGGAAACCACTTTTGCACTTGTATTAGTGTGGAAAAACCACTTTTCGCACTTGTGTTAGTGTTGAAAAACCACTTTTCGCACTTGTGTTAGTGTAGAAAAACCACTTTTCGCACTTGTGATGGTGCAGGAAACCACTTTTGCACTTGTATTAGTGTGGAAAAACCACTTTTCGCACTTGTGCTAGTGTTGAAAAACCACTTTTCGCACTTGTGTTAGTGTTGAAAAACCACTTTTCACACTTGTGTTGGTGGAGGAAACCACTTTTGCACTTGTATTAGTGTGGAAAAAACACTTTTCGCACTTGTGTTAGTGTTGAAAAACCACTTTTCGCACTTGTGTTAGTGTTGAAAAACCACTTTTCGCACTTGTGTTGGTGCAGGAAACCACTTTTGCACTTGTATTGGTGTGGAAAAAACACTTTTTGCACTTGTGATAGTGTTGAAAAACCATTTTTTGCACTTGTGTTAGTGTTGAAAAACCACTTTTCGCACTTGTGTTGGTGCAGGAAACCACTTTTGCACTTGTATTAGTGTGGAAAAAACACTTTTTGCACTTGTGATAGTGTTGAAAAACCACTTTTCGCACTTGTGTTAGTGTTGAAAAACCACTTTTCGCACTTGTGTTAGTGTTGAAAAACCACTTTTCGCACTTGTGTTGGTGCAGGAAACCACTTTTGCACTTGTATTAGTGTGGTAAAAACACTTTTTGCACTTGTGATAGTGTTGAAAAATCACTTTTCGCACTTGTGTTAGTGTAGAAAAACCACTTTTCGCACTTGTGTTGGTGCAGGAAACAACTTTTGCACTTGTATTAGTGTGGAAAAACCACTTTTCGCACTTGTGTTAGTGTTGAAAAACCACTTTTCGCACTTGTGTTAGTGTTGAAAAACCACTTTTCGCACTTGTGTTGGTGCAGGAAACCACTTTTGCACTTGTATTAGTGTGGAAAAAACACTTTTTGCACTTGTGATAGTGTTGAAAAACGACTTTTCGCACTTGTGTTAGTGTTGAAAAACCACTTTTTGCACTTGTGTTAGTGTTGAAAAACCACTTTTCGCACTTGTGTTGGTGCAGGAAACCACTTTTGCACTTGTATTAGTGTGGAAAAAACACTTTTTGCACTTGTGATAGTGTTGAAAAACCACTTTTCGCACTTGTGTTAGTGTTGAAAAACCACTTTTCGCACTTGTGATAGTGTTGAAAAACCACTTTTCGCACTTGTGTTAGTGTTGAAAAACCAATTTTCGCACTTGTGTTCGTGTTGAAAAATCACTTTTCGCACTTGTGTTGGTGCAGGAAACCACTTTTGCACTTGTATTAGTTTGAAAAAAACACTTTTCGCACTTGTGTTAGTGTTGAAAAACCACTTTTCGCACTTGTGTTAGTGTTGAAAAACCACTTTTCGCACTTGTGTTGGTGCAGGAAACCACTTTTGCACTTGTATTAGTGTGGAAAAAACACTTTTTGCACTTGTGATAGTGTTGAAAAACCACTTTTTGCACTTGTGTTAGTGTTGAAAAACCACTTTTCGCACTTGTGTTAGTGTTGAAAAACCACTTTTCGCACTTGTGTTGGTGCAGGAAACCACTTTTGCACTTGTATTAGTGTGGTAAAAACACTTTTTGCACTTGTGATAGTGTTGAAAAACCACTTTTCGCACTTGTGTTAGTGTTGAAAAACCACTTTTCGCACTTGTGTTGGTGCAGGAAACCACTTTTGCACTTGTATTAGTGTGGAAAAACCACTTTTCGCACTTGTGTTAGTGTTGAAAAACCACTTTTCGCACTTGTGTTAGTGTAGAAAAACCACTTTTCGCACTTGTGATGGTGCAGGAAACCACTTTTGCACTTGTATTAGTGTGGAAAAACCACTTTTCGCACTTGTGCTAGTGTTGAAAAACCACTTTTCGCACTTGTGTTAGTGTTGAAAAACCACTTTTCACACTTGTGTTGGTGGAGGAAACCACTTTTGCACTTGTATTAGTGTGGAAAAAACACTTTTCGCACTTGTGTTAGTGTTGAAAAACCACTTTTCGCACTTGTGTTAGTGTTGAAAAACCACTTTTCGCACTTGTGTTGGTGCAGGAAACCACTTTTGCACTTGTATTGGTGTGGAAAAAACACTTTTTGCACTTGTGATAGTGTTGAAAAACCATTTTTCGCACTTGTGTTAGTGTTGAAAAACCACTTTTCGCACTTGTGTTGGTGCAGGAAACCACTTTTGCACTTGTATTAGTGTGGTAAAAACACTTTTTGCACTTGTGATAGTGTTGAAAAATCACTTTTCGCACTTGTGTTAGTGTTGAAAAACCACTTTTCGCACTTGTGTTGGTGCAGGAAACAACTTTTGCACTTGTATTAGTGTGGAAAAACCACTTTTCGCACTTGTGTTAGTGTTGAAAAACCACTTTTCGCACTTGTGTTAGTGTTGAAAAACCACTTTTCGCACTTGTGTTGGTGCAGGAAACCACTTTTGCACTTGTATTAGTGTGGAAAAAACACTTTTTGCACTTGTGATAGTGTTGAAGAACGACTTTTCGCACTTGTGTTAGTGTTGAAAAACCACTTTTCGCACTTGTGTTAGTGTTGAAAAACCACTTTTCGCACTTGTGTTGGTGCAGGAAACCACTTTTGCACTTGTATTAGTGTGGAAAAAACACTTTTTGCACTTGTGATAGTGTTGAAAAACCACTTTTCGCACTTGTGTTAGTGTTGAAAAACCACTTTTCGCACTTGTGATAGTGTTGAAAAACCACTTTTCGCACTTGTGTTAGTGTTGAAAAACCAATTTTCGCACTTGTGTTCGTGTTGAAAAATCACTTTTCGCACTTGTGTTGGTGCAGGAAACCACTTTTGCACTTGTATTAGTGTGGAAAAAACACTTTTCGCACTTGTGTTAGTGTTGAAAAACCACTTTTCGCACTTGTGTTAGTGTTGAAAAACCACTTTTCGCACTTGTGTTGGTGCAGGAAACCACTTTTGCACTTGTATTAGTGTGAAAAAAACACTTTTCGCACTTGTGTTAGTGTTGAAAAACCACTTTTCGCACTTGTGTTAGTGTTGAAAAACCACTTTTCGCACTTGTGTTGGTGCAGGAAACCACTTTTGCACTTGTATTAGTGTGGAAAAAACACTTTTTGCACTTGTGATAGTGTTGAAAAACCACTTTTTGCACTTGTGTTAGTGTTGAAAAACCACTTTTCGCACTTGTGTTAGTGTTGAAAAACCACTTTTCGCACTTGTGTTGGTGCAGGAAACCACTTTTGCACTTGTATTAGTGTGGTAAAAACACTTTTTGCACTTGTGATAGTGTTGAAAAACCACTTTTCGCACTTGTGTTAGTGTTGAAAAACCACTTTTCGCACTTGTGTTGGTGCAGGAAACCACTTTTGCACTTGTATTAGTGTGGAAAAACCACTTTTCGCACTTGTGTTAGTGTTGAAAAACCACTTTTCGCACTTGTGTTTGTGTAGAAAAACCACTTTTCGCACTTGTGATGGTGCAGGAAACCACTTTTGCACTTGTATTAGTGTGGAAAAACCACTTTTCGCACTTGTGCTAGTGTTGAAAAACCACTTTTCGCACTTGTGTTAGTGTTGAAAAACCACTTTTCACACTTGTGTTGGTGGAGGAAACCACTTTTGCACTTGTATTAGTGTGGAAAAAACACTTTTCGCACTTGTGTTAGTGTTGAAAAACCACTTTTCGCACTTGTGTTAGTGTTGAAAAACCACTTTTCGCACTTGTGTTGGTGCAGGAAACCACTTTTGCACTTGTATTAGTGTGGAAAAAACACTTTTTGCACTTGTGATAGTGTTGAAAAACCACTTTTCGCACTTGTGTTAGTGTTGAAAAACCACTTTTCGCACTTGTGTTAGTGTTGAAAAACCACTTTTCGCACTTGTGTTGGTGCAGGAAACCACTTTTGCACTTGTATTAGTGTGGTAAAAACACTTTTTGCACTTGTGATAGTGTTGAAAAATCACTTTTCGCACTTGTGTTAGTGTTGAAAAACCACTTTTCGCACTTGTGTTGGTGCAGGAAACCACTTTTGCACTTGTATTAGTGTGGAAAAAACACTTTTCGCACTTGTGTTAGTGTTGAAAAACCACTTTTCGCACTTGTGTTAGTGTTGAAAAACCACTTTTCGCACTTGTGTTAGTGTTGAAAAACCACTTTTCACACTTGTGTTGGTGCAGGAAACCACTTTTGCACTTGTATTAGTGTGGAAAAAACACTTTTCGCACTTGTGTTAGTGTGGAAAAAACACTTTTCGCACTTGTGTTAGTGTTGAAAAACCACTTTTCGCACTTGTGTTAGTGTTGAAAAACCACTTTTCACACTTGTGTTGGTGCAGGAAACCACTTTTGCACTTGTATTAGTGTGGAAAAAACACTTTTTGCCCTTATGATAGTGTTGAAAAACCACTTTTCGCACTTGTGTTGGTGCAGGAAACCACTTTTGCATTTGTATAAGTGTGGTAAAAACACTTTTTGCACTTGTGATAGTGTTGAAAAACCACTTTTTGCACTTGTGTTAGTGTTGAAAAACCACTTTTCGCACTTGTGTTGGTGCAGGAAACCACTTTTGCACTTGTATTAGTGTGGAAAAACCACTTTTCGCACTTGTGTTAGTGTTGAAAAACCACTTTTCGCACTTGTGTTAGTGTTGAAAAACCACTTTTCGCACTTGTGTTGGTGCAGGAAACCACTTTTGCACTTGTATTAGTGTAGAAAAAACACTTTTTGCACTTGTGATAGTGTTGAAAAACCACTTTTGCACTTGTGTTAGTGTTGAAAAACCACTTTTCGCACTTGTGTTAGTGTGGAAAAAGCACTTTTCGCACTTGTGTTAGTGTTGAAAAACCACTTTTAGCACTTGTGTTGGTGCATGAAACCACTTTTGCACTTGTATTAGTGTGGAAAAAACACTTTTCGCACTTGTGTTAGTGTTGAAAAACCACTTTTCGCACTTGTGTTGGTGCAGGAAACCACTTTTGCACTTGTATTAGTGTGGAAAAACCACTTTTCGCACTTGTGTTAGTGTTGAAAAACCACTTTTCGCACTTGTGTTAGTGTTGAAAAACCACTTTTCGCACTTGTGTTGGTGCAGGAAACCACTTTTGCACTTGTATTAGTGTGGAAAAAACACTTTTTGCACTTCTGTTAGTGTTGAAAAACCACTTTTCGCACTTGTGTTAGTGTTGAAAAACCACTTTTCGCACTTGTGTTGGTGCAGGAAACCACTTTTGCACTTGTATTAGTGTGGAAAAAACACTTTTTGCACTTGTGATAGTGTTGAAAAACCACTTTTCGCACTTGTGTTAGTGTTGAAAAACCACTTTTCGCACTTGTGTTGGTGCAGGAAACCACTTTTGCACATGTATTAGTGTGGAAAAAACACTTTTCGCACTTGTGTTAGTGTTGAAAAACCACTTTTCGCACTTATGTTAGTGTTGAAAAACCACTTTTCGCACTTGTGTTGGTGCAGGAAACCACTTTTGCACTTGTATTAGGGTGGAAAAAACACTTTTTGCACTTGTGATAGTGTTGAAAAACCACTTTTCGCACTTGTGTTAGTGTTGAAAAACCACTTTTCGCACTTGTGTTGGTGCAGGAAACCACTTTTGCACTTGTATTAGTGTGGAAAAAACACTTTTTGCACTTGTGATAGTGTTGAAAAACCACTTTAACACTTGTGTTAGTGTTGAAAAACCACTTTTCACACTTGTGTTGGTGCAGGAAACCACTTTTGCACTTGTATTAGTGTGGAAAAAACACTTTTTGCACTTGTGATAGTGTTGAAAAACCACTTTTCGCACTTGTGTTAGTGTTGAAAAACCACTTTTCGCACTTGTGTTAGTGTTGAAAAACCACTTTTCGCACTTGTGTTGGTGCAGGAAACCACTTTTGCACTTGTATTAGTGTGGAAAAAACACTTTTTGCACTTGTGATAGTGTTGAAAAACCACTTTTCGCACTTGTGTTAGTGTTGAAAAACCACTTTTCGCACTTGTGTTAGTGTTGAAAAACCACTTTTCGCACTTGTGTTAGTGTTGAAAAACCACTTTTCGCACTTGTGTTGGTGCAGGAAACAACTTTTGCACTTGTATTAGTGTGGAAAAACCACTTTTCGCACTTGTGTTAGTGTTGAAAAACCACTTTTCGCACTTGTGTTAGTGTTGAAAAACCACTTTTCGCACTTGTGTTGGTGCAGGAAACCACTTTTGCACTTGTATTAGTGTGGTAAAAACACTTTTTGCACTTGTGATAGTGTTGAAAAACCACTTTTCGCACTTGTGTTAGTGTTGAAAAACCACTTTTCGCACTTGTGTTGGTGCAGGAAACCACTTTTGCACTTGTATTAGTGTGGAAAAACCACTTTTCGCACTTGTGTTAGTGTTGAAAAACCACTTTTCGCACTTGTGTTAGTGTTGAAAAACCACTTTTCGCACTTGTGTTGGTGCAGGAAACCACTTTTGCACTTGTATTAGTGTGGAAAAAACATTTTCGCACTTGTGTTAGTGTTGAAAAACCACTTTTCGCACTTGTGTTAGTGTTGAAAAACCACTTTTCGCACTTGTGTTGGTGCAGGAAACCACTTTTGCACTTGTATTGGAGTGGAAAAAACACTTTTTGCACTTGTGTTAGTGTTGAAAAACCACTTTTCGCACTTGTGTTGGTGCAGGAAACCACTTTTGCACTTGTATTAGTGTGGAAAAAACACTTTTTGCACCTGTGATAGTGTTGAAAAACCACTTTTCGCACTTGTGTTAATGTTGAAAAACCACTTTTCGCACTTGTGTTAGTGTTGAAAAACCACTTTTTGCACTTGTGTTGGTGCAGGAAACCACTTTTGCACTTGTATTAGTGTGGTAAAAACACTTTTTGCACTTGTGATAGTGTTGAAAACCACTTTTCGCACTTGTGTTAGTGTTGAAAAACCAATTTTCGCACTTGTGTTCGTGTTGAAAAATCACTTTTCGCACTTGTGTTGGTGCAGGAAACCACTTTTGCACTTGTATTAGTGTGGAAAAAACACTTTTCGCACTTGTGTTAGTGTTGAAAAACCACTTTTCGCACTTGTGTTAGTGTTGAAAAACCACTTTTCGCACTTGTGTTGGTGCAGGAAACCACTTTTGCACTTGTATTAGTGTGAAAAAAACACTTTTCGCACTTGTGTTAGTGTTGAAAAACCACTTTTCGCACTTGTGTTAGTGTTGAAAAACCGCTTTTCGCACTTGTGTTGGTGCAGGAAACCACTTTTGCACTTGTATTAGTGTGGAAAAAACACTTTTTGCACTTGTGATAGTGTTGAAAAACCACTTTTTGCACTTGTGTTAGTGTTGAAAAACCACTTTTCGCACTTGTGTTAGTGTTGAAAAACCACTTTTCGCACTTGTGTTGGTGCAGGAAACCACTTTTGCACTTGTATTAGTGTGGTAAAAACACTTTTTGCACTTGTGATAGTGTTGAAAAACCACTTTTCGCACTTGTGTTAGTGTTGAAAAACCACTTTTCGCACTTGTGTTGGTGCAGGAAACCACTTTTGCACTTGTATTAGTGTGGAAAAACCACTTTTCGCACTTGTGTTAGTGTTGAAAAACCACTTTTCGCACTTGTGTTAGTGTAGAAAAACCACTTTTCGCACTTGTGATGGTGCAGGAAACCACTTTTGCACTTGTATTAGTGTGGAAAAACCACTTTTCGCACTTGTGCTGGTGTTGAAAAACCACTTTTCGCACTTGTGTTAGTGTTGAAAAACCACTTTTCACACTTGTGTTGGTGGAGGAAACCACTTTTGCACTTGTATTAGTGTGGAAAAAACACTTTTCGCACTTGTGTTAGTGTTAAAAAACCACTTTTCGCACTTGTGTTAGTGTTGAAAAACCACTTTTCGCACTTGTGTTGGTGCAGGAAACCACTTTTGCACTTGTATTGGTGTGGAAAAAACACTTTTTGCACTTGTGATAGTGTTGAAAAACCATTTTTTGCACTTGTGTTAGTGTTGAAAAACCACTTTTCGCACTTGTGTTGGTGCAGGAAACCACTTTTGCACTTGTATTAGTGTGGAAAAAACACTTTTTGCACTTGTGATAGTGTTGAAAAACCACTTTTCGCACTTGTGTTAGTGTTGAAAAACCACTTTTCGCACTTGTGTTAGTGTTGAAAAACCACTTTTCGCACTTGTGTTGGTGCAGGAAACCACTTTTGCACTTGTATTAGTGTGGTAAAAACACTTTTTGCACTTGTGATAGTGTTGAAAAATCACTTTTCGCACTTGTGTTAGTGTTGAAAAACCACTTTTCGCACTTGTGTTGGTGCAGGAAACAACTTTTGCACTTGTATTAGTGTGGAAAAACCACTTTTCGCACTTGTGTTAGTGTTGAAAAACCACTTTTCGCACTTGTGTTAGTGTTGAAAAACCACTTTTCGCACTTGTGTTGGTGCAGGAAACCACTTTTGCACTTGTATTAGTGTGGAAAAAACACTTTTTGCACTTGTGATAGTGTTGAAAAATGACTTTTCGCACTTGTGTTAGTGTTGAAAAACCACTTTTCACACTTGTGTTAGTGTTGAAAAACCACTTTTCGCACTTGTGTTGGTGCAGGAAACCACTTTTGCACTTGTATTAGTGTGGAAAAAACACTTTTTGCACTTGTGATAGTGTTGAAAAACCACTTTTCGCACTTGTGTTAGTGTTGAAAAACCACTTTTCGCACTTGTGTTAGTGTTGAAAAACCACTTTTCGCACTTGTGTTGGTGCAGGAAACCACTTTTGCACTTGTAGTAGTGTGGAAAAAACACTTTTTGCACTTGTGATAGTGTTGAAAAACCACTTTTCGCACTTTGTGTTAATGTTGAAAAACCACTTTTTGCACTTGTGTTGGTGCAGGAAACCACTTTTGCACTTGTATTAGTGTGGAAAAAACACTTTTCGCACTTGTGTTAGTGTTGAAAAACCACTTTTCGCACTTGTGTTAGTGTTGAAAAACCACTTTTCACACTTGTGTTGGTGGAGGAAACCACTTTTGCACTTGTATTAGTGTGGAAAAAACACTTTTCGCACTTGTGCTAGTGTTGAAAAACCACTTTTCGCACTTGTGTTAGTGTTGAAAAACCACTTTTCACACTTGTGTTGGTGGAGGAAACCACTTTTGCACTTGTATTAGTGTGGAAAAAACACTTTTCGCACTTGTGTTAGTGTTGAAAAACCACTTTTCGCACTTGTGTTAGTGTTGAAAAACCACTTTTCGCACTTGTGTTGGTGCAGGAAACCACTTTTGCACTTGTATTAGTGTGGAAAAAACACTTTTTGCACTTGTGATAGTGTTGAAAAACCACTTTTCGCACTTGTGTTAGTGTTGAAAAACCACTTTTCGCACTTGTGTTAGTGTTGAAAAACCACTTTTCGCACTTGTGTTGGTGCAGGAAACCACTTTTGCACTTGTATTAGTGTGGTAAAAACACTTTTTGCACTTGTGATAGTGTTGAAAAATCACTTTTCGCACTTGTGTTAGTGTTGAAAAACCACTTTTCGCACTTGTGTTGGTGCAGGAAACCACTTTTGCACTTGTATTAGTGTGGAAAAAACACTTTTCGCACTTGTGTTAGTGTTGAAAAACCACTTTTCGCACTTGTGTTAGTGTTGAAAAACCACTTTTCGCACTTGTGTTAGTGTTGAAAAACCACTTTTCACACTTGTGTTGGTGCAGGAAACCACTTTTGCACTTGTATTAGTGTGGAAAAAACACTTTTCGCACTTGTGTTAGTGTGGAAAAAACACTTTTCGCACTTGTGTTAGTGTTGAAAAACCACTTTTCGCACTTGTGTTAGTGTTGAAAAACCACTTTTCACACTTGTGTTGGTGCAGGAAACCACTTTTGCACTTGTATTAGTGTGGAAAAAACACTTTTTGCCCTTATGATAGTGTTGAAAAACCACTTTTCGCACTTGTGTTGGTGCAGGAAACCACTTTTGCATTTGTATAAGTGTGGTAAAAACACTTTTTGCACTTGTGATAGTGTTGAAAAACCACTTTTTGCACTTGTGTTAGTGTTGAAAAACCACTTTTCGCACTTGTGTTGGTGCAGGAAACCACTTTTGCACTTGTATTAGTGTGGAAAAACCACTTTTCGCACTTGTGTTAGTGTTGAAAAACCACTTTTCGCACTTGTGTTAGTGTTGAAAAACCACTTTTCGCACTTGTGTTGGTGCAGGAAACCACTTTTGCACTTGTATTAGTGTAGAAAAAACACTTTTTGCACTTGTGATAGTGTTGAAAAACCACTTTTGCACTTGTGTTAGTGTTGAAAAACCACTTTTCGCACTTGTGTTAGTGTGGAAAAAGCACTTTTCGCACTTGTGTTAGTGTTGAAAAACCACTTTTAGCACTTGTGTTGGTGCATGAAACCACTTTTGCACTTGTATTAGTGTGGAAAAAACACTTTTCGCACTTGTGTTAGTGTTGAAAAACCACTTTTCGCACTTGTGTTGGTGCAGGAAACCACTTTTGCACTTGTATTAGTGTGGAAAAACCACTTTTCGCACTTGTGTTAGTGTTGAAAAACCACTTTTCGCACTTGTGTTAGTGTTGAAAAACCACTTTTCGCACTTGTGTTGGTGCAGGAAACCACTTTTGCACTTGTATTAGTGTGGAAAAAACACTTTTTGCACTTGTGTTAGTGTTGAAAAACCACTTTTCGCACTTGTGTTAGTGTTGAAAAACCACTTTTCGCACTTGTGTTGGTGCAGGAAACCACTTTTGCACTTGTATTAGTGTGGAAAAAACACTTTTTGCACTTGTGATAGTGTTGAAAAACCACTTTTCGCACTTGTGTTAGTGTTGAAAAACCACTTTTCGCACTTGTGTTGGTGCAGGAAACCACTTTTGCACATGTATTAGTGTGGAAAAAACACTTTTCGCACTTGTGTTAGTGTTGAAAAACCACTTTTCGCACTTATGTTAGTGTTGAAAAACCACTTTTCGCACTTGTGTTGGTGCAGGAAACCACTTTTGCACTTGTATTAGGGTGGAAAAAACACTTTTTGCACTTGTGATAGTGTTGAAAAACCACTTTTCGCACTTGTGTTAGTGTTGAAAAACCACTTTTCGCACTTGTGTTGGTGCAGGAAACCACTTTTGCACTTGTATTAGTGTGGAAAAAACACTTTTTGCACTTGTGATAGTGTTGAAAAACCACTTTAACACTTGTGTTAGTGTTGAAAAACCACTTTTCACACTTGTGTTGGTGCAGGAAACCACTTTTGCACTTGTATTAGTGTGGAAAAAACACTTTTTGCACTTGTGATAGTGTTGAAAAACCACTTTTCGCACTTGTGTTAGTGTTGAAAAACCACTTTTCGCACTTGTGTTAGTGTTGAAAAACCACTTTTCGCACTTGTGTTGGTGCAGGAAACCACTTTTGCACTTGTATTAGTGTGGAAAAAACACTTTTTGCACTTGTGATAGTGTTGAAAAACCACTTTTCGCACTTGTGTTAGTGTTGAAAAACCACTTTTCGCACTTGTGTTAGTGTTGAAAAACCACTTTTCGCACTTGTGTTAGTGTTGAAAAACCACTTTTCGCACTTGTGTTGGTGCAGGAAACAACTTTTGCACTTGTATTAGTGTGGAAAAACCACTTTTCGCACTTGTGTTAGTGTTGAAAAACCACTTTTCGCACTTGTGTTAGTGTTGAAAAACCACTTTTCGCACTTGTGTTGGTGCAGGAAACCACTTTTGCACTTGTATTAGTGTGGTAAAAACACTTTTTGCACTTGTGATAGTGTTGAAAAACCACTTTTCGCACTTGTGTTAGTGTTGAAAAACCACTTTTCGCACTTGTGTTGGTGCAGGAAACCACTTTTGCACTTGTATTAGTGTGGAAAAACCACTTTTCGCACTTGTGTTAGTGTTGAAAAACCACTTTTCGCACTTGTGTTAGTGTTGAAAAACCACTTTTCGCACTTGTGTTGGTGCAGGAAACCACTTTTGCACTTGTATTAGTGTGGAAAAAACATTTTCGCACTTGTGTTAGTGTTGAAAAACCACTTTTCGCACTTGTGTTAGTGTTGAAAAACCACTTTTCGCACTTGTGTTGGTGCAGGAAACCACTTTTGCACTTGTATTGGAGTGGAAAAAACACTTTTTGCACTTGTGTTAGTGTTGAAAAACCACTTTTCGCACTTGTGTTGGTGCAGGAAACCACTTTTGCACTTGTATTAGTGTGGAAAAAACACTTTTTGCACCTGTGATAGTGTTGAAAAACCACTTTTCACACTTGTGTTAATGTTGAAAAACCACTTTTCGCACTTGTGTTAGTGTTGAAAAACCACTTTTTGCACTTGTGTTGGTGCAGGAAACCACTTTTGCACTTGTATTAGTGTGGTAAAAACACTT
The DNA here is from genome assembly GCF_964187855.1 of Myxine glutinosa. NCBI lineage: Eukaryota > Metazoa > Chordata > Myxini > Myxiniformes > Myxinidae > Myxine > Myxine glutinosa. The sequence continues at coordinate 24,057 of NW_027619605.1, forward strand.
TTTGCACTTGTGATAGTGTTGAAAACCACTTTTCGCACTTGTGTTAGTGTTGAAAAACCAATTTTCGCACTTGTGTTCGTGTTGAAAAATCACTTTTCGCACTTGTGTTGGTGCAGGAAACCACTTTTGCACTTGTATTAGTGTGGAAAAAACACTTTTGGCACTTGTGTTAGTGTTGAAAAACCACTTTTCGCACTTGTGTTAGTGTTGAAAAACCACTTTTCGCACTTGTGTTGGTGCAGGAAACCACTTTTGCACTTGTATTAGTGTGAAAAAAACACTTTTCGCACTTGTGTTAGTGTTGAAAAACCACTTTTCGCACTTGTGTTAGTGTTGAAAAACCGCTTTTCGCACTTGTGTTGGTGCAGGAAACCACTTTTGCACTTGTATTAGTGTGGAAAAAACACTTTTTGCACTTGTGATAGTGTTGAAAAACCACTTTTTGCACTTGTGTTAGTGTTGAAAAACCACTTTTCGCACTTGTGTTAGTGTTGAAAAACCACTTTTCGCACTTGTGTTGGTGCAGGAAACCACTTTTGCACTTGTATTAGTGTGGTAAAAACACTTTTTGCACTTGTGATAGTGTTGAAAAACCACTTTTCGCACTTGTGTTAGTGTTGAAAAACCACTTTTCGCACTTGTGTTGGTGCAGGAAACCACTTTTGCACTTGTATTAGTGTGGAAAAACCACTTTTCGCACTTGTGTTAGTGTTGAAAAACCACTTTTCGCACTTGTGTTAGTGTAGAAAAACCACTTTTCGCACTTGTGATGGTGCAGGAAACCACTTTTGCACTTGTATTAGTGTGGAAAAACCACTTTTCGCACTTGTGCTAGTGTTGAAAAACCACTTTTCGCACTTGTGTTAGTGTTGAAAAACCACTTTTCACACTTGTGTTGGTGGAGGAAACCACTTTTGCACTTGTATTAGTGTGGAAAAAACACTTTTCGCACTTGTGTTAGTGTTGAAAAACCACTTTTCGCACTTGTGTTAGTGTTGAAAAACCACTTTTCGCACTTGTGTTGGTGCAGGAAACCACTTTTGCACTTGTATTGGTGTGGAAAAAACACTTTTTGCACTTGTGATAGTGTTGAAAAACCATTTTTTGCACTTGTGTTAGTGTTGAAAAACCACTTTTCGCACTTGTGTTGGTGCAGGAAACCACTTTTGCACTTGTATTAGTGTGGAAAAAACACTTTTTGCACTTGTGATAGTGTTGAAAAACCACTTTTCGCACTTGTGTTAGTGTTGAAAAACCACTTTTCGCACTTGTGTTAGTGTTGAAAAACCACTTTTCGCACTTGTGTTGGTGCAGGAAACCACTTTTGCACTTGTATTAGTGTGGTAAAAACACTTTTTGCACTTGTGATAGTGTTGAAAAATCACTTTTCGCACTTGTGTTAGTGTTGAAAAACCACTTTTCGCACTTGTGTTGGTGCAGGAAACAACTTTTGCACTTGTATTAGTGTGGAAAAACCACTTTTCGCACTTGTGTTAGTGTTGAAAAACCACTTTTCGCACTTGTGTTAGTGTTGAAAAACCACTTTTCGCACTTGTGTTGGTGCAGGAAACCACTTTTGCACTTGTATTAGTGTGGAAAAAACACTTTTTGCACTTGTGATAGTGTTGAAAAATGACTTTTCGCACTTGTGTTAGTGTTGAAAAACCACTTTTCACACTTGTGTTAGTGTTGAAAAACCACTTTTCGCACTTGTGTTGGTGCAGGAAACCACTTTTGCACTTGTATTAGTGTGGAAAAAACACTTTTTGCACTTGTGATAGTGTTGAAAAACCACTTTTCGCACTTGTGTTAGTGTTGAAAAACCACTTTTCGCACTTGTGTTAGTGTTGAAAAACCACTTTTCGCACTTGTGTTGGTGCAGGAAACCACTTTTGCACTTGTAGTAGTGTGGAAAAAACACTTTTTGCACTTGTGATAGTGTTGAAAAACCACTTTTCGCACTTTGTGTTAATGTTGAAAAACCACTTTTTGCACTTGTGTTGGTGCAGGAAACCACTTTTGCACTTGTATTAGTGTGGAAAAAACACTTTTCGCACTTGTGTTAGTGTTGAAAAACCACTTTTCGCACTTGTGTTAGTGTTGAAAAACCACTTTTCACACTTGTGTTGGTGCAGGAAACCACTTTTGCACTTGTATTAGTGTGGAAAAAACACTTTTTGCACTTATGATAGTGTTGAAAAACCACTTTTCGCACTTGTGTTGGTGCAGGAAACCACTTTTGCACTTGTATTAGTGTGGTAAAAACACTTTTTGCACTTGTGATAGTGTTGAAAAACCACTTTTTGCACTTGTGTTAGTGTTGAAAAACCACTTTTCGCACTTGTGTTGGTGCAGGAAACCACTTTTGCACTTGTATTAGTGTGGAAAAACCACTTTTCGCACTTGTGTTAGTGTTGAAAAACCACTTTTCGCACTTGTGTTAGTGTTGAAAAACCACTTTTCGCACTTGTGTTGGTGCAGGAAACCACTTTTGCACTTGTATTAGTGTGGAAAAAACACTTTTTGCACTTGTGATAGTGTTGAAAAACCACTTTTGCACTTGTGTTAGTGTTGAAAAACCACTTTTCGCACTTGTGTTAGTGTTGAAAAACCACTTTTCGCACTTGTGTTAGTGTTGAAAAACCACTTTTCGCACTTGTGTTGGTGCATGAAACCACTTTTGCACTTGTATTAGTGTGGAAAAAACACTTTTCGCACTTGTGTTAGTGTGGAAAAAACACTTTTCGCACTTGTGTTAGTGTTGAAAAACCACTTTTCGCACTTGTGTTGGTGCAGGAAACCACTTTTGCACTTGTATTAGTGTGGAAAAACCACTTTTCGCACTTGTGTTAGTGTTGAAAAACCACTTTTCGCACTTGTGTTAGTGTTGAAAAACCACTTTTCGCACTTGTGTTGGTGCAGGAAACCACTTTTGCACTTGTATTAGTGTGGAAAAAACACTTTTTGCACTTGTGTTAGTGTTGAAAAACCACTTTTCGCACTTTGTGTTAATGTTGAAAAACCACTTTTTGCACTTGTGTTGGTGCAGGAAACCACTTTTGCACTTGTATTAGTGTGGAAAAAACACTTTTCGCACTTGTGTTAGTGTTGAAAAACCACTTTTCGCACTTGTGTTAGTGTTGAAAAACCACTTTTCACACTTGTGTTGGTGCAGGAAACCACTTTTGCACTTGTATTAGTGTGGAAAAAACACTTTTTGCACTTATGATAGTGTTGAAAAACCACTTTTCGCACTTGTGTTGGTGCAGGAAACCACTTTTGCACTTGTATTAGTGTGGTAAAAACACTTTTTGCACTTGTGATAGTGTTGAAAAACCACTTTTTGCACTTGTGTTAGTGTTGAAAAACCACTTTTCGCACTTGTGTTGGTGCAGGAAACCACTTTTGCACTTGTATTAGTGTGGAAAAACCACTTTTCGCACTTGTGTTAGTGTTGAAAAACCACTTTTCGCACTTGTGTTAGTGTTGAAAAACCACTTTTCGCACTTGTGTTGGTGCAGGAAACCACTTTTGCACTTGTATTAGTGTGGAAAAAACACTTTTTGCACTTGTGTTAGTGTTGAAAAACCACTTTTCGCACTTGAGTTAGTGTTGAAAAACCACTTTTCGCACTTGTGTTGGTGCAGGAAACCACTTTTGCACTTGTATTAGTGTGGAAAAAACACTTTTTGCACTTGTGATAGTGTTGAAAAACCACTTTTCGCACTTGTGTTAGTGTTGAAAAACCACTTTTCGCACTTGTGTTGGTGCAGGAAACCACTTTTGCACATGTATTAGTGTGGAAAAAACACTTTTCACACTTGTGTTAGTGTTGAAAAACCACTTTTCGCACTTGTGTTAGTGTTGAAAAACCACTTTTCGCACTTGTGTTGGTGCAGGAAACCACTTTTGCACTTGTATTAGTGTGGAAAAAACACTTTTTGCACTTGTGATAGTGTTGAAAAACCACTTTTCGCACTTGTGTTAGTGTTGAAAAACCACTTTTCGCACTTGTGTTGGTGCAGGAAACCACTTTTGCACTTGTATTAGTGTGGAAAAAACACTTTTCGCACTTGTGTTAGTGTTGAAAAACCACTTTCCGCACTTGTGTTAGTGTTTAAAAACCACTTTTCGCACTTGTGTTGGTGCAGGAAACCACTTTTGCACTTGTATTAGTGTGGAAAAAACACTTTTTGCACTTGTGATAGTGTTGAAAAACCACTTTTCGCACTTGTGTTAGTGTTGAAAAACCACTTTTCGCACTTGTGTTAGTGTTGAAAAACCACTTTTCGCACTTGTGTTGGTGCAGGAAACCACTTTTGCACTTGTATTAGTGTGGAAAAAACACTTTTTGCACTTGTGATAGTGTTGAAAAACCACTTTTCGCACTTGTGTTATTGTTGAAAAACCACTTTTCGCACTTGTGTTAGTGTTGAAAAACCACTTTTCGCACTTGTGTTAGTGTTGAAAAACCACTTTTCGCACTTGTGTTGGTGCAGGAAACAACTTTTGCACTTGTATTAGTGTGGAAAAACCACTTTTCGCACTTGTGTTAGTGTTGAAAAACCACTTTTCGCACTTGTGTTAGTGTTGAAAAACCACTTTTCACACTTGTGTTGGTGCAGGAAACCACTTTTGCACTTGTATTAGTGTGGTAAAAACACTTTTTGCACTTGTGATAGTGTTGAAAAACCACTTTTCGCACTTGCGTTAGTGTTGAAAAACCACTTTTCGCACTTGTGTTGGTGCAGGAAACCACTTTTGCACTTGTATTAGTGTGGAAAAACCACTTTTCGCACTTGTGTTGGTGCAGGAAACCACTTTTGCACTTGTATTAGTGTGGAAAAACCACTTTTCGCACTTGTGTTAGTGTTTAAAAACCACTTTTCGCACTTGTGTTGGTGCAGGAAACCACTTTTGCACTTGTATTAGTGTGGAAAAAACACTTTTTGCACTTGTGATAGTGTTGAAAAACCACTTTTCGCACTTGTGTTAGTGTTGAAAAACCACTTTTCACACTTGTGTTGGTGCAGGAAACCACTTTTGCACTTGTATTAGTGTGGAAAAAACACTTTTTGCACTTGTGATAGTGTTGAAAAACCACTTTTCGCACTTGTGTTAGTGTTGAAAAACCACTTTTCGCACTTGTGTTAGTGTTGAAAAACCACTTTTCGCACTTGTGTTGTGCAGGAAACCACTTTTGCACTTGTATTAGTGTGGAAAAAAAACTTTTTGCACTTGTGATAGTGTTGAAAAACCACTTTTCGCACTTGTGTTAGTGTTGAAAAACCACTTTTCGCACTTGTGTTAGTGTTGAAAAACCACTTTTCGCACTTGTGTTGGTGCAGGAAACCACTTTTGCACTTGTATTAGTGTGGAAAAAACACTTTTTGCACTTGTGATAGTGTTGAAAAACCACTTTTCGCACTTGTGTTAGTGTTGAAAAACCAATTTTCGCACTTGTGTTAGTGTTGAAAAACCACTTTTCGCACTTGTGTTGGTGCAGGAAACCACTTTTGCACTTGTATTAGTGTGGTAAAAACACTTTTTGCACTTGTGATAGTGTTGAAAAACCACTTTTTGCACTTGTGTTCGTGTTGAAAAACCACTTTTCGCACTTGTGTTGGTGCAGGAAACCACTTTTGCGCTTGTATTAGTGTGAGAAAACCACTTTTCGCACTTGTTTTAGTGTTGGAAAACCACTTTTCGCACTTGTGTTAGTGTTGAAAAACCATTTTTCGCACTTGTGTTGGTGCAGGAAACCACTTTTGCACTTGTATTAGTGTGGAAAAAACACTTTTTGCACTTGTGATAGTGTTGAAAAACCACTTTTCGCACCTGTGTTGGTGCAGGAAACCACCTTTGCACTTGTATTAGTGTGGTAAAAACACTTTTTGCACTTGTGATAGTGTTGAAAAACCACTTTTTGCACTTGTGTTAGTGTTGAAAAACCACTTTTCGCACTTGTGTTAGTGTTGAAAAACCACTTTTCGCACTTGTGTTGGTGCAGGAAACAACTTTTGCACTTGTATTAGTGTGGAAAAACCACTTTTCGCACTTCTGCTAGTGTTGAAAAACCACTTTCCGCACTTGTGTTAGTGTTGAAAAACCACTTTTCGCACTTGTGTTGGTGCAGGAAGCCACTTTTGCACTTGTATTAGTGTGGAAAAAACACTTTTTGCACTTGTGATAGTGTTGAAAAACCCGTTTCGCACTTGAGTTAGTGTTGAAAAACCACTTTTCGCACTTGTGTTAGTGTTGAAAAACCACTTTTCGCACTTGTGTTGGTGCAGGAAACCACTTTTGCACTTGTATTAGTGTGGAAAAAACACTTTTTGCACTTGTGATAGTGTTGAAAAACCACTTTTCGCACTTGTGTTAGTGTTGAAAAACCACTTTTCGCACTTGTGTTAGTGTTGAAAAACCACTTTTCGCACTTGTGTTGGTGCAGGAAACCACTTTTGCACTTGTATTAGTGTGGAAAAAACACTTTTTGCACTTGTAATAGTGTTGAAAAACCACTTTTCGCACTTGTGTTAGTGTTGAAAAACCACTTTTCGCACTTGTGTTGGTGCAGGAAACCACTTTTGCACTTGTATTAGTGTGGAAAAAACATTTTCGCACTTGTGTTAGTGTTGAAAAACCACTTTTCGCACTTGTGTTAGTGTTGAAAAACCACTTTTCGCACTTGTGTTGGTGCAGGAAACCACTTTTGCACTTGTATTGGAGTGGAAAAAACACTTTTTGCACTTGTGTTAGTGTTGAAAAACCACTTTTCGCACTTGTGTTGGTGCAGGAAACCACTTTTGCACTTGTATTAGTGTGGAAAAAACACTTTTTGCACCTGTGATAGTGTTGAAAAACCACTTTTCGCACTTGTGTTAATGTTGAAAAACCACTTTTCGCACTTGTGTTAGTGTTGAAAAACCACTTTTTGCACTTGTGTTGGTGCAGGAAACCACTTTTGCACTTGTATTAGTGTGGTAAAAACACTTTTTGCACTTGTGATAGTGTTGAAAACCACTTTTCGCACTTGTGTTAGTGTTGAAAAACCAATTTTCGCACTTGTGTTCGTGTTGAAAAATCACTTTTCGCACTTGTGTTGGTGCAGGAAACCACTTTTGCACTTGTATTAGTGTGGAAAAAACACTTTTGGCACTTGTGTTAGTGTTGAAAAACCACTTTTCGCACTTGTGTTAGTGTTGAAAAACCACTTTTCGCACTTGTGTTGGTGCAGGAAACCACTTTTGCACTTGTATTAGTGTGAAAAAAACACTTTTCGCACTTGTGTTAGTGTTGAAAAACCACTTTTCGCACTTGTGTTAGTGTTGAAAAACCGCTTTTCGCACTTGTGTTGGTGCAGGAAACCACTTTTGCACTTGTATTAGTGTGGAAAAAACACTTTTTGCACTTGTGATAGTGTTGAAAAACCACTTTTTGCACTTGTGTTAGTGTTGAAAAACCACTTTTCGCACTTGTGTTAGTGTTGAAAAACCACTTTTCGCACTTGTGTTGGTGCAGGAAACCACTTTTGCACTTGTATTAGTGTGGTAAAAACACTTTTTGCACTTGTGATAGTGTTGAAAAACCACTTTTCGCACTTGTGTTAGTGTTGAAAAACCACTTTTCGCACTTGTGTTGGTGCAGGAAACCACTTTTGCACTTGTATTAGTGTGGAAAAACCACTTTTCGCACTTGTGTTAGTGTTGAAAAACCACTTTTCGCACTTGTGTTAGTGTAGAAAAACCACTTTTCGCACTTGTGATGGTGAAGGAAACCACTTTTGCACTTGTATTAGTGTGGAAAAACCACTTTTCGCACTTGTGCTAGTGTTGAAAAACCACTTTTCGCACTTGTGTTAGTGTTGAAAAACCACTTTTCACACTTGTGTTGGTGGAGGAAACCACTTTTGCACTTGTATTAGTGTGGAAAAAACACTTTTCGCACTTGTGTTAGTGTTGAAAAACCACTTTTCGCACTTGTGTTAGTGTTGAAAAACCACTTTTCGCACTTGTGTTGGTGCAGGAAACCACTTTTGCACTTGTATTGGTGTGGAAAAAACACTTTTTGCACTTGTGATAGTGTTGAAAAACCATTTTTTGCACTTGTGTTAGTGTTGAAAAACCACTTTTCGCACTTGTGTTGGTGCAGGAAACCACTTTTGCACTTGTATTAGTGTGGAAAAAACACTTTTTGCACTTGTGATAGTGTTGAAAAACCACTTTTCGCACTTGTGTTAGTGTTGAAAAACCACTTTTCGCACTTGTGTTAGTGTTGAAAAACCACTTTTCGCACTTGTGTTGGTGCAGGAAACCACTTTTGCACTTGTATTAGTGTGGTAAAAACACTTTTTGCACTTGTGATAGTGTTGAAAAATCACTTTTCGCACTTGTGTTAGTGTTGAAAAACCACTTTTCGCACTTGTGTTGGTGCAGGAAACAACTTTTGCACTTGTATTAGTGTGGAAAAACCACTTTTCGCACTTGTGTTAGTGTTGAAAAACCACTTTTCGCACTTGTGTTAGTGTTGAAAAACCACTTTTCGCACTTGTGTTGGTGCAGGAAACCACTTTTGCACTTGTATTAGTGTGGAAAAAACACTTTTTGCACTTGTGATAGTGTTGAAAAATGACTTTTCGCACTTGTGTTAGTGTTGAAAAACCACTTTTCACACTTGTGTTAGTGTTGAAAAACCACTTTTCGCACTTGTGTTGGTGCAGGAAACCACTTTTGCACTTGTATTAGTGTGGAAAAAACACTTTTTGCACTTGTGATAGTGTTGAAAAACCACTTTTCGCACTTGTGTTAGTGTTGAAAAACCACTTTTCGCACTTGTGTTAGTGTTGAAAAACCACTTTTCGCACTTGTGTTGGTGCAGGAAACCACTTTTGCACTTGTAGTAGTGTGGAAAAAACACTTTTTGCACTTGTGATAGTGTTGAAAAACCACTTTTCGCACTTTGTGTTAATGTTGAAAAACCACTTTTTGCACTTGTGTTGGTGCAGGAAACCACTTTTGCACTTGTATTAGTGTGGAAAAAACACTTTTCGCACTTGTGTTAGTGTTGAAAAACCACTTTTCGCACTTGTGTTAGTGTTGAAAAACCACTTTTCACACTTGTGTTGGTGCAGGAAACCACTTTTGCACTTGTATTAGTGTGGAAAAAACACTTTTTGCACTTATGATAGTGTTGAAAAACCACTTTTCGCACTTGTGTTGGTGCAGGAAACCACTTTTGCACTTGTATTAGTGTGGTAAAAACACTTTTTGCACTTGTGATAGTGTTGAAAAACCACTTTTTGCACTTGTGTTAGTGTTGAAAAACCACTTTTCGCACTTGTGTTGGTGCAGGAAACCACTTTTGCACTTGTATTAGTGTGGAAAAACCACTTTTCGCACTTGTGTTAGTGTTGAAAAACCACTTTTCGCACTTGTGTTAGTGTTGAAAAACCACTTTTCGCACTTGTGTTGGTGCAGGAAACCACTTTTGCACTTGTATTAGTGTGGAAAAAACACTTTTTGCACTTGTGATATTGTTGAAAAACCACTTTTGCACTTGTGTTAGTGTTGAAAAACCACTTTTCGCACTTGTGTTAGTGTTGAAAAACCACTTTTCGCACTTGTGTTAGTGTTGAAAAACCACTTTTCGCACTTGTGTTGGTGCATGAAACCACTTTTGCACTTGTATTAGTGTGGAAAAAACACTTTTCGCACTTGTGTTAGTGTGGAAAAAACACTTTTCGCACTTGTGTTAGTGTTGAAAAACCACTTTTCGCACTTGTGTTGGTGCAGGAAACCACTTTTGCACTTGTATTAGTGTGGAAAAACCACTTTTCGCACTTGTGTTAGTGTTGAAAAACCACTTTTCGCACTTGTGTTAGTGTTGAAAAACCACTTTTCGCACTTGTGTTGGTGCAGGAAACCACTTTTGCACTTGTATTAGTGTGGAAAAAACACTTTTTGCACTTGTGTTAGTGTTGAAAAACCACTTTTCGCACTTTGTGTTAATGTTGAAAAACCACTTTTTGCACTTGTGTTGGTGCAGGAAACCACTTTTGCACTTGTATTAGTGTGGAAAAAACACTTTTCGCACTTGTGTTAGTGTTGAAAAACCACTTTTCGCACTTGTGTTAGTGTTGAAAAACCACTTTTCACACTTGTGTTGGTGCAGGAAACCACTTTTGCACTTGTATTAGTGTGGAAAAAACACTTTTTGCACTTATGATAGTGTTGAAAAACCACTTTTCGCACTTGTGTTGGTGCAGGAAACCACTTTTGCACTTGTATTAGTGTGGTAAAAACACTTTTTGCACTTGTGATAGTGTTGAAAAACCACTTTTTGCACTTGTGTTAGTGTTGAAAAACCACTTTTCGCACTTGTGTTGGTGCAGGAAACCACTTTTGCACTTGTATTAGTGTGGAAAAACCACTTTTCGCACTTGTGTTAGTGTTGAAAAACCACTTTTCGCACTTGTGTTAGTGTTGAAAAACCACTTTTCGCACTTGTGTTGGTGCAGGAAACCACTTTTGCACTTGTATTAGTGTGGAAAAAACACTTTTTGCACTTGTGTTAGTGTTGAAAAACCACTTTTCGCACTTGAGTTAGTGTTGAAAAACCACTTTTCGCACTTGTGTTGGTGCAGGAAACCACTTTTGCACTTGTATTAGTGTGGAAAAAACACTTTTTGCACTTGTGATAGTGTTGAAAAACCACTTTTCGCACTTGTGTTAGTGTTGAAAAACCACTTTTCGCACTTGTGTTGGTGCAGGAAACCACTTTTGCACATGTATTAGTGTGGAAAAAACACTTTTCACACTTGTGTTAGTGTTGAAAAACCACTTTTCGCACTTGTGTTAGTGTTGAAAAACCACTTTTCGCACTTGTGTTGGTGCAGGAAACCACTTTTGCACTTGTATTAGTGTGGAAAAAACACTTTTTGCACTTGTGATAGTGTTGAAAAACCACTTTTCGCACTTGTGTTAGTGTTGAAAAACCACTTTTCGCACTTGTGTTGGTGCAGGAAACCACTTTTGCACTTGTATTAGTGTGGAAAAAACACTTTTCGCACTTGTGTTAGTGTTGAAAAACCACTTTCCGCACTTGTGTTAGTGTTTAAAAACCACTTTTCGCACTTGTGTTGGTGCAGGAAACCACTTTTGCACTTGTATTAGTGTGGAAAAAACACTTTTTGCACTTGTGATAGTGTTGAAAAACCACTTTTCGCACTTGTGTTAGTGTTGAAAAACCACTTTTCGCACTTGTGTTAGTGTTGAAAAACCACTTTTCGCACTTGTGTTGGTGCAGGAAACCACTTTTGCACTTGTATTAGTGTGGAAAAAACACTTTTTGCACTTGTGATAGTGTTGAAAAACCACTTTTCGCACTTGTGTTATTGTTGAAAAACCACTTTTCGCACTTGTGTTAGTGTTGAAAAACCACTTTTCGCACTTGTGTTAGTGTTGAAAAACCACTTTTCGCACTTGTGTTGGTGCAGGAAACAACTTTTGCACTTGTATTAGTGTGGAAAAACCACTTTTCGCACTTGTGTTAGTGTTGAAAAACCACTTTTCGCACTTGTGTTAGTGTTGAAAAACCACTTTTCGCACTTGTGTTGGTGCAGGAAACCACTTTTGCACTTGTATTAGTGTGGTAAAAACACTTTTTGCACTTGTGATAGTGTTGAAAAACCACTTTTCGCACTTGCGTTAGTGTTGAAAAACCACTTTTCGCACTTGTGTTGGTGCAGGAAACCACTTTTGCACTTGTATTAGTGTGGAAAAACCACTTTTCGCACTTGTGTTGGTGCAGGAAACCACTTTTGCACTTGTATTAGTGTGGAAAAACCACTTTTCGCACTTGTGTTAGTGTTTAAAAACCACTTTTCGCACTTGTGTTGGTGCAGGAAACCACTTTTGCACTTGTATTAGTGTGGAAAAAACACTTTTTGCACTTGTGATAGTGTTGAAAAACCACTTTTCGCACTTGTGTTAGTGTTGAAAAACCACTTTTCACACTTGTGTTGGTGCAGGAAACCACTTTTGCACTTGTATTAGTGTGGAAAAAACACTTTTTGCACTTGTGATAGTGTTGAAAAACCACTTTTCGCACTTGTGTTAGTGTTGAAAAACCACTTTTCGCACTTGTGTTAGTGTTGAAAAACCACTTTTCGCACTTGTGTTGTGCAGGAAACCACTTTTGCACTTGTATTAGTGTGGAAAAAAAACTTTTTGCACTTGTGATAGTGTTGAAAAACCACTTTTCGCACTTGTGTTAGTGTTGAAAAACCACTTTTCGCACTTGTGTTAGTGTTGAAAAACCACTTTTCGCACTTGTGTTGGTGCAGGAAACCACTTTTGCACTTGTATTAGTGTGGAAAAAACACTTTTTGCACTTGTGATAGTGTTGAAAAACCACTTTTCGCACTTGTGTTAGTGTTGAAAAACCAATTTTCGCACTTGTGTTAGTGTTGAAAAACCACTTTTCGCACTTGTGTTGGTGCAGGAAACCACTTTTGCACTTGTATTAGTGTGGTAAAAACACTTTTTGCACTTGTGATAGTGTTGAAAAACCACTTTTTGCACTTGTGTTCGTGTTGAAAAACCACTTTTCGCACTTGTGTTGGTGCAGGAAACCACTTTTGCGCTTGTATTAGTGTGAGAAAACCACTTTTCGCACTTGTTTTAGTGTTGGAAAACCACTTTTCGCACTTGTGTTAGTGTTGAAAAACCATTTTTCGCACTTGTGTTGGTGCAGGAAACCACTTTTGCACTTGTATTAGTGTGGAAAAAACACTTTTTGCACTTGTGATAGTGTTGAAAAACCACTTTTCGCACCTGTGTTGGTGCAGGAAACCACCTTTGCACTTGTATTAGTGTGGTAAAAACACTTTTTGCACTTGTGATAGTGTTGAAAAACCACTTTTTGCACTTGTGTTAGTGTTGAAAAACCACTTTTCGCACTTGTGTTAGTGTTGAAAAACCACTTTTCGCACTTGTGTTGGTGCAGGAAACAACTTTTGCACTTGTATTAGTGTGGAAAAACCACTTTTCGCACTTCTGCTAGTGTTGAAAAACCACTTTCCGCACTTGTGTTAGTGTTGAAAAACCACTTTTCGCACTTGTGTTGGTGCAGGAAGCCACTTTTGCACTTGTATTAGTGTGGAAAAAACACTTTTTGCACTTGTGATAGTGTTGAAAAACCCGTTTCGCACTTGAGTTAGTGTTGAAAAACCACTTTTCGCACTTGTGTTAGTGTTGAAAAACCACTTTTCGCACTTGTGT
>NW_027619606.1:0-37320 GCF_964187855.1 Myxine glutinosa
GCGAAAAGTGTTTTTTCCACACTAATACAAGTGCAAAAGTGGTTTCATGCACCAACACAAGTGCGAAAAGTGGTTTTTCAACACTAACACAAGTGCGAAAAGTGGTTTTTCAACACAAACACAAGTGCGAAAAGTGTTTTTTCCACACTAATACAAGTGCAAAAGTGGTTTCCTGCACCAACACAAGTGTGAAAAGTGGTTGATCAACTCTAACACAAGTGCGAAAAGTGGTTATTCAACACTAACACAAGTGCGAAAAGTGGTTTTTCAACACTAACACAAGTGCGAAAAGTGGTTTTTCAACACAAACACAAGTGCGAAAAGTGTTTTTTCCACACTAATACAAGTGCAAAAGTGGTTTCCTGCACCAACACAAGTGCGAAAAGTGGTTTTTCAACACTAACACAAGTGCGAAAAGTGGTTTTTCAACACTAACACAAGTGCGAAAAGTGGTTTTTCAACACTATCACAAGTGCAAAAAGTGTTTTTTCCACACTAATACAAGTGCAAAACTGGTTTCCTGCACCAACACAAGTGCGAAAAGTGGTTTTTCAACACTAACACAAGTGCGAAAAGTGGTTTTTCAACACTAACACAAGTGCGAAAAGTGGTTTTTCAACCCTATCACAAGTGCAAAAAGTGTTTTTTCCACACTAATACAAGTGAAAAAGTGGTTTCCTGCACCAACACAAGTGCGAAAAGTGGTTTTTCAACACTAACACAAGTGCGAAAAGTGGTTTTTCAACACAAACACAAGTGCGAAAAGTGTTTTTTCCACACTAATACAAGTACAAAAGTGGTTTCCTGAACAAAGACAAGTGCGAAAAGTGGTTTTTCAACACTAACACAAGTGCGAAAAGTGGTTTTTCAACACTATCGCAAGTGCAAAAAGTGTTTTTTTCCACACTAATACAAGTGCAAAAGTGGTTTCCTGCACCAACACAATGCGAAAAGTGGTTTTTCAACACTAACACAAGTGCGAAAAATGTTTTTCAACACTAACACAAGTGCGAAAAGTGGTTTTTCAACACTATCACAAGTGCAAAAAAGTGTTTTTTCCACACTAATACAAGTGCAAAAGTGGTTTCCTGCACCAACACAAGTGCGAAAAGTGGTTTTTCAACACTAACACAAGTGCGAAAAGTGGTTTCTCAACACTAACACAAGTGCGAAAAGTGGTTTTTCAACACTAACACAAGTGCGAAAAATGTTTTTTCCACACTAATACAAGTGCAAAAGTGGTTTCCTGCACCAACACAAGTGCGAAAAGTGGTTTTTCAACACTATCACAAGTGCAAAAAGTGTTTTTTCCACACTAATACAAGTGCAAAAGTGGTTTTCTGCACCAACACAAGTTTGAAAAGTGGTTTTTCAACACTAACACAAGTGCGAAAAGTGGTTTTTCAACACTATCACAAGTGCAAAAAGTGTTTTTTCCACACTAATACAAGTGCAAAAGTGGTTTCCTGCACCAACACAAGTGCGAAAAGTGGTTTTTCAACACTAACACAAGTGCGAAAAGTGGTTTTTCAACACTATCACAAGTGCAAAAAGTGTTTTTTCCACACTAATACAAGTGCAAAAGTGGTTTCCTGCACCAACACAAGTGCGAAAAGTGGTTTTTTCAACTCTAACACAAGTGCGAAAAGTGGTTATTCAACACTAACACAAGTGCGAAAAGTGGTTTTTCAACACTATCACAAGTGCAAAAAGTGTTTTTTCCACACTAATACAAGTGCAAAAGTGGTTTCCTGCACCAACACAAGTGCGAAAAGTGGTTTTTCAACACTAACACAAGTGCGAAAAGTGGTTTTTCAACACTAACACAAGTGTGAAAAGTGGTTTTTCAACACTATCACAAGTGCAAAAAGTGTTTTTTCCACACTAATACAAGTGCAAAAGTGGTTTCCTGCACCAACACAAGTGCGAAAAGTGGTTTTTCAACACTAACACAAGTGCGAAAAGTGGTTTTTCCACACTAATACAAGTGCAAAAGTGGTTTCCTGCACCAACACAAGTGCGAAAAGTGGTTTTTCAACACTAACACAAGTGCGAAAAGTGGTTTTTCAACACTAACACTCGTGCCAAAAGTGTTTTTTCCACACTAATACAAGTGCAAAAGTGGTTTCCTGCACCAACACAAGTGCGAAAAGTGGTTTTTCAACACTAACACAAGTGCGAAAAGTGGTTTTTCCACACTAATACAAGTGCAAAAGTGGTTTCCTGCACCAACACATGTGCGAAAAGTGGTTTTTCAACACTAACACATGTGCGAAAAGTGGTTTTTCAACACTAACACAAGTGCGAAAAGTGGTTTTTCAACACTATCACAAGTGCAAAAAGTGTTTTTTCCACACTTATTACAAGTGCAAAAGTGGTTTCCTGCACCAACACAATTGCGAAAAGTGGTTTTTCAACACTAACACAAGTGCGAAAAATGTTTTTCAACACTAACACAAGTGCGAAAAGTGGTTTTTCAACACTATCACAAGTGCAAAAAGTGTTTTTTCCACACTAATACAAGTGCAAAAGTGGTTTCCTGCACCAACACAAGTGCGAAAAGTGGTTTTTCAACACTAACACAAGTGCGAAAAGTGGTTTCTCAACACTAACACAAGTGCGAAAAGTGGTTTTTCAACACTAACACAAGTGCGAAAAATGTTTTTTCCACACTAATACAAGTGCAAAAGTGGTTTCCTGCACCAACACAAGTGCGAAAAGTGGTTTTTCAACACTATCACAAGTGCAAAAAGTGTTTTTTCCACACTAATACAAGTGCAAAAGTGGTTTTCTGCACCAACACAAGTTTGAAAAGTGGTTTTTCAACACTAACACAAGTGCGAAAAGTGGTTTTTCAACACTATCACAAGTGCAAAAAGTGTTTTTTCCACACTAATACAAGTGCAAAAGTGGTTTCCTGCACCAACACAAGTGCGAAAAGTGGTTTTTCAACACTAACACAAGTGCGAAAAGTGGTTTTTCAACACTATCACAAGTGCAAAAAGTGTTTTTTCCCACACTAATACAAGTGCAAAAGTGGTTTCCTGCACCAACACAAGTGCGAAAAGTGGTTTTTCAACTCTAACACAAGTGCGAAAAGTGGTTATTCAACACTAACACAAGTGCGAAAAGTGGTTTTTCAACACTATCACAAGTGCAAAAAGTGTTTTTTCCACACTAATACAAGTGCAAAAGTGGTTTCCTGCACCAACACAAGTGCGAAAAGTGGTTTTTCAACACTAACACAAGTACGAAAAGTGGTTTTTCAACACCAACACAAGTGTGAAAAGTGGTTTTTCAACACTATCACAAGTGCAAAAAGTGTTTTTTCCACACTAATACAAGTGCAAAAGTGGTTTCCTGCACCAACACAAGTGCGAAAAGTGGTTTTTCAACACTAACACAAGTGCGAAAAGTGGTTTTTCCACACTAATACAAGTGCAAAAGTGGTTTCCTGCACCAACACAAGTGCGAAAAGTGGTTTTTCAACACTAACACAAGTGCGAAAAGTGGTTTTTCAACACTAACACTCGTGCCAAAAGTGTTTTTTCCACACTAATACAAGTGCAAAAGTGGTTTCCTGCACCAACACAAGTGCTAAAAGTGGTTTTTCAACACTAACACAAGTGTGAAAAGTGGTTTTTCCACACTAATACAAGTGCAAAAGTGGTTTCCTGCACCAACACATGTGCGAAAAGTGGTTTTTCAACACTAACACATGTGCGAAAAGTGGTTTTTCAACACTAACACAAGTGCGAAAAGTGGTTTTTCAACACTATCACAAGTGCAAAAAGTGTTTTTTCCACACTAATACAAGTGCAAAAGTGGTTTCCTGCACCAATACAAGTGCGAAAATTGGTTTTTCAACACTAACACAAGTGCGAAAAGTGGTTTTTCAACACTATCACAAGTGCAAAAAGTGTTTTTTCCACACTAATACAAGTGCAAAAGTGGTTTCCTGCACCAACACAAGTGCGAAAAGTGGTTTTTCAACACTAACACAAGTGCGAAAAGTGTTTTTTCCACACTAATACAAGTGCAAAAGTGGTTTCCTGCACCAACACAAGTGCGAAAAGTGGTTTTTCAACACTATCACAAGTGCAAAAAGTGTTTTTTCCACACTAATACAAGTGCAAAAGTGGTTTCCTGCACCAATACAAGTGCGAAAATTGGTTTTTCAACACTAACACAAGTGCGAAAAGTGGTTTTTCAACACTAACACAAGTGCGAAAAGTGGTTTTTCAACACTATCACAAGTGCAAAAAGTGTTTTTTCAACACTAATACAAGTGCAAAAGTGGTTTCCTGCACCAACACAAGTGCGAAAAGTGGTATTTCAACACAAACACAAGTGCGAAAAGTGTTTTTTCCACACTAATACAAGTGCAAAAGTGGTTTCATGCACCAACACAAGTGCGAAAAGTGGTTTTTCAACACTAACACAAGTGCGAAAAGTGGTTTTTCAACACAAACACAAGTGCGAAAAGTGTTTTTTCCACACTAATACAAGTGCAAAAGTGGTTTCCTGCACCAACACAAGTGTGAAAAGTGGTTTTTCAACACTAACACAAGTGCGAAAAGTGGTTTTTCAACACTAACACAAGTGCGAAAAGTGGTTTTTCCACACTAATTCAAGTGCAAAAGTGGTTTACTGCACCAACACAAGTGCGAAAAGTGGTGCAGGAAAGTAACACTGGTTTTTCAACACTAACACAAGTGCGAAAAGTGGTTTTTCAACACTATCACAGGTGCAAAAAGTGTTTTTTCCACACTAATACAAGTGCAAAAGTGGTTTCCTGCACCAACACAAGTGCAAAAAGTGGTTTTTCAACACTAACACAAGTGCGAAAAGTGGTTTTTCAACACTAACACAAGTGCGAAAAGTGGTTTTTCCACACTAATACAAGTGCAAAAGTGGTTTCCTGCACCAACACAAGTGCGAAAAGTGGTTTTTCAACACTAACACAAGTGCGAAAAGTGATGTTTCAACACTAACACAAGTGTGAAAAGTGGTTTTTCAACACTAACACAAGTGCGAAAAGTGGTTTTTTCCACACTAATACAAGCGCAAAAGTGGTTTCCTGCACCAACACAAGTGCGAAAAGTGGTTTTTTCAACACTAGCAGAAGTGCGAAAAGTGGTTTTTCAACATTATCACAAGTGCAAAAAGTGTTTTTCCACACTAATACAAGTGCAAAAGTGGTTTCCTGCACCAACACAAGTGCGAAAAGTGGTTTTTCAACACTAACACAAGTGTGAAAAGTGGTTTTTCAACACTATCACAAGTGCGAAAAGTGGTTTTTCAACACCAACACAAGTGCGAAAAGTGGTTTTTCAACACTATCACAAGTGCAAAAAGTGGTTTTTCAACACTATCACAAGTGCAAAAAGTGTTTTTTCCACACTAATACAAGTGCAAAAGTGGTCTCCTGCACCAACACAAGTGCGAAAAGTGTTTTTTCAACACTAACACAAGTGCGAAAAGTGGTTTTTAAACACTAAGACAAGTGCGAAAAGTGGTTTTTCAACACTAACACAAGTGCGAAAAGTGTTTTTTCCACACTATTAAAAGTGCAAAAGTGGTTTCCTGCACCAACACAAGTGCGAAAAGTGGTTTTTCCACACTAACACAAGTGCGAAAAGTGGTTCTTCAACACTAACACAAGTGCGAAAAGTGGTTTTTCAACACTAACACAAGTGCGAAACGTGGTTTTTCAACACTATCACAAGAACAAAAAGTGTTTTTTCAACACTATCACAAGTGCGAAAAGTGGTTTTTCAACACTAACACAAGTGCGAAAAGTGGTTTTTCCACACTAATACAAGTGCGAAAGTGGTTTCCTGCACCAACACAAGTGCGAAAAGTGGTTTTTCAACACTAACACAAGTGCGAAAAGTGGTTTTTCAACACTAACACAAGTGCGAAAAGTGGTTTTTCCACACTAATACAAGTGCAAAAGTGGTTTCCTGCACCAACACAAGTGCGAAAAGTGGTTTTTCAACACTAACACAAGTGCGAAAAGTGGTTTTTCAACACTAACACAAGTGCGAAAAGTGGTTTTTCCACACTAATACAAGTGCAAAAGTGGTTTCCTGCACCAACACAAGTGCGAAAAGTGGTTTTTCAACACTAACACAAGTGCGAAAAGTGGTTTTTCAACACTAACACAAGTGCGAAAAGTGGTTTTTCCACACTAATACAAGTGCAAAAGTGGTTTCCTGCACCAACACAAGTGCAAAACGTGGTTTTTCAACACTAACACAAGTGCGAAAAATGGTTTTCAACACTATCACAAGTGCAAAAAGTGTTTTTTTCCACACTAATACAAGTGCAAAAGTGGTTTCCTGCACCAACACAAGTGCGAAAAGTGGTTTTTCAACACTAACACAAGTGCGAAAAGTGGTTTTTCAACACTATCACAGGTGCAAAAAGTGTTTTTTCCACACTAATACAAGTGCAAAAGTGGTTTCCTGCACCAACACAAGTGCAAAAAGTGGTTTTTCAACACTAACACAAGTGCGAAAAGTGGTTTTTCAACACTAACACAAGTGCGAAAAGTGGTTTTTCCACACTAATACAAGTGCAAAAGTGGTTTCCTGCACCAACACAAGTGCGAAAAGTGGTTTTTCAACACTAACACAAGTGCGAAAAGTGGTTTCCTGCACCAACACAAGTGCGAAAAGTGGTTTTTCAACACTAGCAGAAGTGCGGAAAGTGGTTTTTCAACACTATCACAAGTGCAAAAAGTGTTTTTCCACACTAATACAAGTGCAAAAGTGGTTTCCTGCACCAACACAAGTGCGAAAAGTGGTTTTTCAACACTAACACAAGTGTGAAAAGTGGTTTTTCAACACTAACACAAGTGCGAAAAGTGGTTTTTCAACACTATCACAAGTGCAAAAAGTGTTTTTTCCACACTAACACAAGTGTGAAGAGTGGTTTTTCAACACTATCACAAGTGCAAAAAGTGTTTTTTCCACACTAATACAAGTGCAAAAGTGGTTTCCTGCACCAACACAAGTGCGAAAAGTGGTTTTTCAACACTAACACAAGTGCGAAAAGTGGTTTTTCAACACTAACACAAGTGCGAAAAGTGGTTTTTCCACACTAATACAAGCGCAAAAGTGGTTTCCTGCACCAACACAAGTGCGAAAAGTGGTTTTTCAACACTAACACAAGTGCGAAAAGTGGTTTTTCAACACTAACACAAGTGCGAAAAGTGGTTTTCCCACACTAATACAAGTGCAAAAGTGGTTTCCTGCACCAACACAAGTGCAAAACGTGGCTTTTCAACACTAACACAAGTGCGAAAAGTGGTTTTCAACACTATCACAAGTGCAAAAAATGTTTTTTCCACACTAATACAAGTGCAAAAGTGGTTTCCTGCACCAACACAAGTGCGAAAAGTGGTTTTTCAACACTAACACAAATGCGAAAAGTGGTTTTTCAACACTATCACAGGTGCAAAAAGTGTTTTTTCCACACTAATACAAGTGCAAAAGTGGTTTCCTGCACCAACACAAGTGCAAAAAGTGGTTTTTCAACACTAACACAAGTGCGAAAAGTGGTTTTTCAACACTAACACAAATGCGAAAAGTGGTTTTTAAACACTAAGACAAGTGCGAAAAGTGGTTTTTCAACACTAACACAAGTGCGAAAAGTGTTTTTTCCACACTATTAAAAGTGCAAAAGTGGTTTCCTGCACCAACACAAGTGCGAAAAGTGGTTTTTCCACACTAACACAAGTGCGAAAAGTGGTTCTTCAACACTAACACAAGTGCGAAAAGTGGTTTTTCAACACTAACACAAGTGCGAAACGTGGTTTTTCAACACTATCACAAGAACAAAAAGTGTTTTTTCAACACTATCACAAGTGCGAAAAGTGGTTTTTCAACACTAACACAAGTGCGAAAAGTGGTTTTTCCACACTAATACAAGTGCGAAAGTGGTTTCCTGCACCAACACAAGTGCGAAAAGTGGTTTTTCAACACTAACACAAGTGCGAAAAGTGGTTTTTCAACACTAACACAAGTGCGAAAAGTGGTTTTTCCACACTAATACAAGTGCAAAAGTGGTTTCCTGCACCAACACAAGTGCGAAAAGTGGTTTTTCAACACTAACACAAGTGCGAAAAGTGGTTTTTCAACACTAACACAAGTGCGAAAAGTGGTTTTTCCACACTAATACAAGTGCAAAAGTGGTTTCCTGCACCAACACAAGTGCGAAAAGTGGTTTTTCAACACTAACACAAGTGCGAAAAGTGGTTTTTCAACACTAACACAAGTGCGAAAAGTGGTTTTTCCACACTAATACAAGTGCAAAAGTGGTTTCCTGCACCAACACAAGTGCAAAACGTGGTTTTTCAACACTAACACAAGTGCGAAAAATGGTTTTCAACACTATCACAAGTGCAAAAAGTGTTTTTTCCACACTAATACAAGTGCAAAAGTGGTTTCCTGCACCAACACAAGTGCGAAAAGTGGTTTTTCAACACTAACACAAGTGCGAAAAGTGGTTTTTCAACACTATCACAGGTGCAAAAAGTGTTTTTTCCACACTAATACAAGTGCAAAAGTGGTTTCCTGCACCAACACAAGTGCAAAAAGTGGTTTTTCAACACTAACACAAGTGCGAAAAGTGGTTTTTCAACACTAACACAAGTGCGAAAAGTGGTTTTTCCACACTAATACAAGTGCAAAAGTGGTTTCCTGCACCAACACAAGTGCGAAAAGTGGTTTTTCAACACTAACACAAGTGCGAAAAGTGGTTTCCTGCACCAACACAAGTGCGAAAAGTGGTTTTTCAACACTAGCAGAAGTGCGAAAAGTGGTTTTTCAACACTATCACAAGTGCAAAAAGTGTTTTTCCACACTAATACAAGTGCAAAAGTGGTTTCCTGCACCAACACAAGTGCGAAAAGTGGTTTTTCAACACTAACACAAGTGTGAAAAGTGGTTTTTCAACACTAACACAAGTGCGAAAAGTGGTTTTTCAACACTATCACAAGTGCAAAAAGTGTTTTTTCCACACTAACACAAGTGTGAAAAGTGGTTTTTCAACACTATCACAAGTGCAAAAAGTGTTTTTTCCACACTAATACAAGTGCAAAAGTGGTTTCCTGCACCAACACAAGTGCGAAAAGTGGTTTTTCAACACTAACACAAGTGCGAAAAGTGGTTTTTCAACACTAGCACAAGTGCGAAAAGTGGTTTTTCCACACTAATACAAGCGCAAAAGTGGTTTCCTGCACCAACACAAGTGCGAAAAGTGGTTTTTCAACACTAACACAAGTGCGAAAAGTGGTTTTTCAACACTAACACAAGTGCGAAAAGTGGTTTTCCCACACTAATACAAGTGCAAAAGTGGTTTCCTGCACCAACACAAGTGCAAAACGTGGCTTTTCAACACTAACACAAGTGCGAAAAGTGGTTTTCAACACTATCACAAGTGCAAAAAATGTTTTTTCCACACTAATACAAGTGCAAAAGTGGTTTCCTGCACCAACACAAGTGCGAAAAGTGGTTTTTCAACACTAACACAAATGCGAAAAGTGGTTTTTCAACACTATCACAGGTGCAAAAAGTGTTTTTTCCACACTAATACAAGTGCAAAAGTGGTTTCCTGCACCAACACAAGTGCAAAAAGTGGTTTTTCAACACTAACACAAGTGCGAAAAGTGGTTTTTCAACACTAACACAAGTGCGAAAAGTGGTTTTTCCACACTAATACAAGTGCAAAAGTGGTTTCCTGCACCAACACAAGTGCGAAAAGTGGTTTTTCAACACTAACACAAGTGCGAAAAGTGATGTTTCAACACTAACACAAGTGCGAAAAGTGGTTTTTCAACACTAACACAAGTGCGAAAAGTGGTTTTTCCACACTAATACAAGCGCAAAAGTGGTTTCCTGCACCAACACAAGTGCGAAAAGTGGTTTTTCAACACTAGCAGAAGTGCGAAAAGTGGTTTTTCAACACTATCACAAGTGCAAAAAGTGTTTTTTCCACACTAATACAAGTGCAAAAGTGGTTTCCTGCACCAACACAAGTGCGAAAAGTGGTTATTCAACACTAACACAAGTGTAAAAAGTGGTTTTTCAACACTAACACAAGTGCGAAAAGTGGTTTTTCAACACTATCACAAGTGCAAAAAGTGTTTTTTCCACACTAATACAAGTGCAAAAGTGGTTGCCTGCACCAACACAAGTGCGAAAAGTGGTTTTTCAACACTAACACAAGTGCGAAAAGTGGTTTTTCAACACTAACACAAGTGCGAAAAGTAAAGTGGTTTCCTGCACCAACACAAGTGCGAAAAGTGGTTTTTCAACACTAACACAAGTGCGAAAAGTGGTTTTTAAACACTAAGACAAGTGCGAAAAGTGGTTTTTCAACACTAACACAAGTGCGAAAAGTGGTTTTTCCACACTAATACAAGTGCAAAAGTGGTTTCCTGCACCAACACAAGTGCGAAAAGTGGTTTTTCAACACTAGCAGAACTGCGAAAAGTGGTTTTTCAACACTATCACTAGTGCAAATAGTGTTTTTTCTACAGTAATACAAGTGCAAAAGTGGTTTCCTGCACCAACACAAGTGCGAAAAGTGGTTTTTCAACACTAACACAGGTGCGAAAAGTGGTTTTTCAACACTAACACAAGTGCGAAAAGTGTTTTTTCCACACTAATACAAGTGCAAAAGTGGTTTCCTGCACCAACACAAGTGCGAAAGGTGGTTTTTCAACACTAACACAAGTGCGAAAAGTGGTTTTTCAACACTAACACAAGTGCGAAAAGTGTTTTTTCCACACTAATACAAGTGCAAAAGTGGTTTCCTGTACCAACACAAGTGCGAAAAGTGGTTTTTCAACACTAACACAAGTGCGAAAAGTGGTTTTTCAACACTATCACAAGTGCAAAAAGTGTTTTTTTCCTCACCAATACAAGTGCAAAAGTGGTTTCCTGCACCAACACAAGTGCGAAAAGTGGTTTTTCAACACTAACACAAGTGCAAAAAGTGTTTTTTCCACACTAATACAAGTGCAAAAGTGGTTTCCTGCACCAACACAAGTGCGAAAAGTGGTTTTTCAACACTAACACAAGTGCGAAAAGTGGTTTTTCAACACTAACACAAGTGCGAAAAGTTGTTTTTCAACACTAGCAGAAGTGCGAAAAGTGGTTTTTCAACACTATCACAAGTGCAAAAAGTGTTTTTTCCACACTAATACAAGTGCAAAAGTGGTTTCCTGCACCAACACAAGTGCGAAAAGTGGTTTTTCAACACTAACACAAGTGTAAAAAGTGGTTTTTCAACACTAACAAAAGTGCGAAAAGTGGTTTTTCAACACTATCACAAGTGCAAAAAGTGTTTTTTCCACACTAATACAAGTGCAAAAGTGGTTGCCTGCACCAACACAAGTGCTAAAAGTGGTTTTTCAACACTAACACAAGTGCGAAAAGTGGTTTTTCAACACTAACACAAGTGCGAAAAGTAAAGTGGTTTCCTGCACCAACACAAGTGTGAAAAGTGGTTTTTCAACAATAACACAAGTGCGAAAAGTGGTTTTTAAACACTAAGACAAGTGCGAAAAGTGGTTTTTCAACACTAACACAAGTGCGAAAAGTGGTTTTTCCACACTAATACAAGCGCAAAAGTGGTTTCCTGCACCAACACAAGTGCGAAAAGTGGTTTTTCAATACTAGCAGAAGTGCAAAAAGTGGTTTTTCAACACTATCACGAGTGCAAATAGTGTTTTTTCCACAGTAATACAAGTGCAAAAGTGGTTTCCTGCACCAACACAATTGCGAAAAGTGGTTTTTCAACACTAACACAAGTGCGAAAAGTGGTTTTTCAACACTAACACAAGTGCGAAAAGTGGTTTTTCAACACTAACACAAGTGCGAAAAGTGGTTTTTCAACACTATCACAGGTGCAAAAAGTGTTTTTTCCACACTAATACAAGTGCAAAAGTGGTTTCCTGCACCAACACAAGTGCAAAAAGTGGTTTTTCAACACTAACACAAGTGCGAAAAGTGGTTTTTCAACACTAACACAAGTGCGAAAAGTGGTTTTTCCACACTAATACAAGTGCAAAAGTGGTTTCCTGCACCAACACAAGTGCGAAAAGTGGTTTTTCAACACTAACACAAGTGCGAAAAGTGATGTTTCAACACTAACACAAGTGCAAAAAGTGGTTTTTCAACACTAACACAACTGCGAAAAGTGGTTTTTTCCACACTAATACAAGCGCAAAAGTGGTTTCCTGCACCAACACAAGTGCGAAAAGTGGTTTTTCAACACTAGCAGAAGTGCGAAAAGTGGTTTTTCAACACTATCACAAGTGCAAAAAGTGTTTTTCCACACTAATACAAGTGCAAAAGTGGTTTCCTGCACCAACACAAGTGCGAAAAGTGGTTTTTCAACACTAACACAAGTGTGAAAAGTGGTTTTTCAACACTAACACAAGTGCGAAAAGTGGTTTTTCAACACTATCACAAGTGCAAAAAGTGTTTTTTCCACACTAACACAAGTGCGAAAAGTGGTTTTTCCACACTAATACAAGTGCGAAAAGTGGTTTTTCAACACTAACACAAGTGCGAAAAGTGGTTTTTCAACACTAACACAAGTGCGAAAAGTAAAGTGGTTTCCTGCACCAACACAAGTGCGAAAAGTGGTTTTTCAACACTAACACAAGTGCGAAAAGTGGTTTTTAAACACTAAGACAAGTGCGAAAAGTGGTTTTTCAACACTAACACAAGTGCGAAAAGTGGTTTTTCCACACTAATACAAGTGCAAAAGTGGTTTCCTGCACCAACACAAGTGCGAAAAGTGGTTTTTCAACACTAGCAGAACTGCGAAAAGTGGTTTTTCAACACTATCACTAGTGCAGTAATACAAGTGCAAAAGTGGTTTCCTGCACCAACACAAGTGCGAAAAGTGGTTTTTCAACACTAACACAGGTGCGAAAAGTGGTTTTTCAACACTAACACAAGTGCGAAAAGTGTTTTTTCCACACTAATACAAGTGCAAAAGTGGTTTCCTGCACCAACACAAGTGCGAAAGGTGGTTTTTCAACACTAACACAAGTGCGAAAAGTGGTTTTTCAACACTAACACAAGTGCGAAAAGTGTTTTTTCCACACTAATACAAGTGCAAAAGTGGTTTCCTGTACCAACACAAGTGCGAAAAGTGGTTTTTCAACACTAACACAAGTGCGAAAAGTGGTTTTTCAACACTATCACAAGTGCAAAAAGTGTTTTTTTCCTCACCAATACAAGTGCAAAAGTGGTTTCCTGCACCAACACAAGTGCGAAAAGTGGTTTTTCAACACTAACACAAGTGCAAAAAGTGTTTTTTCCACACTAATACAAGTGCAAAAGTGGTTTCCTGCACCAACACAAGTGCGAAAAGTGGTTTTTCAACACTAACACAAGTGCGAAAAGTGGTTTTTCAACACTAACACAAGTGCGAAAAGTTGTTTTTCAACACTAGCAGAAGTGCGAAAAGTGGTTTTTCAACACTATCACAAGTGCAAAAAGTGTTTTTTCCACACTAATACAAGTGCAAAAGTGGTTTCCTGCACCAACACAAGTGCGAAAAGTGGTTTTTCAACACTAACACAAGTGTAAAAAGTGGTTTTTCAACACTAACAAAAGTGCGAAAAGTGGTTTTTCAACACTATCACAAGTGCAAAAAGTGTTTTTTCCACACTAATACAAGTGCAAAAGTGGTTGCCTGCACCAACACAAGTGCGAAAAGTGGTTTTTCAACACTAACACAAGTGCGAAAAGTGGTTTTTCAACACTAACACAAGTGCGAAAAGTAAAGTGGTTTCCTGCACCAACACAAGTGTGAAAAGTGGTTTTTCAACAATAACACAAGTGCGAAAAGTGGTTTTTAAACACTAAGACAAGTGCGAAAAGTGGTTTTTCAACACTAACACAAGTGCGAAAAGTGGTTTTTCCACACTAATACAAGCGCAAAAGTGGTTTCCTGCACCAACACAAGTGCGAAAAGTGGTTTTTCAATACTAGCAGAAGTGCAAAAAGTGGTTTTTCAACACTATCACGAGTGCAAATAGTGTTTTTTCCACAGTAATACAAGTGCAAAAGTGGTTTCCTGCACCAACACAATTGCGAAAAGTGGTTTTTCAACACTAACACAAGTGCGAAAAGTGGTTTTTCAACACTAACACAAGTGCGAAAAGTGGTTTTTCAACACTAACACAAGTGCGAAAAGTGGTTTTTCAACACTATCACAGGTGCAAAAAGTGTTTTTTCCACACTAATACAAGTGCAAAAGTGGTTTCCTGCACCAACACAAGTGCAAAAAGTGGTTTTTCAACACTAACACAAGTGCGAAAAGTGGTTTTTCAACACTAACACAAGTGCGAAAAGTGGTTTTTCCACACTAATACAAGTGCAAAAGTGGTTTCCTGCACCAACACAAGTGCGAAAAGTGGTTTTTCAACACTAACACAAGTGCGAAAAGTGATGTTTCAACACTAACACAAGTGCGAAAAGTGGTTTTTCAACACTAACACAAGTGCGAAAAGTGGTTTTTTCCACACTAATACAAGCGCAAAAGTGGTTTCCTGCACCAACACAAGTGCGAAAAGTGGTTTTTCAACACTAGCAGAAGTGCGAAAAGTGGTTTTTCAACACTATCACAAGTGCAAAAAGTGTTTTTCCACACTAATGCAAGTGCAAAAGTGGTTTCCTGCACCAACACAAGTGCGAAAAGTGGTTTTTCAACACTAACACAAGTGTGAAAAGTGGTTTTTCAACACTAACACAAGTGCGAAAAGTGGTTTTTCAACACTATCACAAGTGCAAAAAGTGTTTTTTCCACACTAACACAAGTGCGAAAAGTGGTTTTTCCACACTAATACAAGTGCAAAAGTGGTTTCCTGCACCAAGACAAGTGCAAAACGTGGTTTTTCAACACTAACACAAGTGCGAAAAGTGGTTTTCAACACTATCACAAGTGCAAAAAGTGTTTTTTCCACACTAATACAAGTGCAAAAGTGGTTTCCTGCACCAACACAAGTGTGAAAAGTGGTTTTTCAACACTAACACAAGTGTGAAAAGTGGTTTTTCAACACTATCACAGGTGCAAAAAGTGTTTTTTCCACACTAATTCAAGTGCAAAAGTGGTTTCCTGCACCAACACAAGTGCAAAAAGTGGTTTTTCAACACTAACACAAGTGCGAAAAGTGGTTTTTCAACACTAACACAAGTGCGAAAAGTGGTTTTTCCACACTAATACAAGTGCAAAAGTGGTTTCCTGCACCAACACAAGTGCAAAAAGTGTTTTTTCCACACTAATACAAGTGCAAAAGTGGTTTCCTGCACCAACACAAGTGCGAAAAGTGGTTTTTCAACACTAACACAAGTGCGAAAAGTGGTTTTTCAACACTAACACAAGTGCGAAAAGTGGTTTTTCCACACTAATACAAGTGCAAAAGTGGTTTCCTGCACCAACACAAGTGCAAAATGTGGTTTTTCAACACTAACACAAGTGCGAAAAGTGGTTTTCAACACTATCACAAGTGCAAAAAGTGTTTTTTCCACACTAGTACAAGTGCAAAAGTGGTTTCCTGCACCAACACAAGTGCGAAAAGTGGTTTTTCAACACTAACACAAGTGCGAAAAGTGGTTTTTCAACACTATCACAGGTGCAAAAAGTGTTTTTTCCACACTAATACAAGTGCAAAAGTGGTTTCCTGCACCAACACAAGTGCAAAAAGTGGTTTTTCAACACTAACACAAGTGCGAAAAGTGGTTTTTCAACACTAACACAAGTGCGAAAAGTGGTTTTTCCACACTAATACAAGTGCAAACGTGGTTTCCTGCACCAACACAAGTGCGAAAAGTGGTTTTTCAACACAAACACAAGTGCGAAAAGTGGTGTTTCAACACTAACACAAGTGCGAAAAGTGGTTTTTCAACATTAACACAAGTGCGAAAAGTGGTTTTTCCACACTAATACAAGCGCAAAAGTGGTTTCCTGCACCAACACAAGTGCGAAAAGTGGTTTTTCAACACTAGCAGTAGTGTGAAAAGTGGTTTTTCAACACTATCACAAGTGCAAAAAGTGTTTTTTCCACACTAATACAAGTGCAAAAGTGGTTTCCTGCACCAACACAAGTGCGAAAAGTGGTTTTTCAACACTAACTCAAGTGTGAATAGTGGTTTTTCAACACTAACACAAATGCGAAAAGTGGTTTTTCAACACTATCACAAGTGCAAAAAGTGTTTTTTCCACACTAATACAAGTGCAAAAGTGGTTTCCTGCATGAACACAAGTGCGAAAAGTGGTTTTTCAACACTAACACAAGTGCGAAAAGTGGTTTTTCAACACTAACACAAGTGCGAAAAGTGGTTTTTCAACACTATCACAAGTGCAAAAAGTGTTTTTTCCACACTAATACAAGTGCAAAAGTGGTCTCCTGCACCAACACAAGTGCGAGCGGTGTTTTTTCAACACTAACACAAGTGCAAAAAGTGGTTTTTAAACACTAAGACAAGTGCGAAAAGTGGTTTTTCAACACTAACACAAGTGCGAAAAGTGTTTTTTCCACACTATTAAAAGTGCAAAAGTGGTTTCCTGCACCAACACAAGTGCGAAAAGTGGTTTTTCCACACTAACACAAGTGCGAAAAGTGGTTCTTCAACACTAACACAAGTGCGAAAAGTGGTTTTTCAACACTAACACAAGTGCGAAACGTGGTTTTTCAACACTATCACAAGAACAAAAAGTGTTTTTTCAACACTATCACAAGTGCGAAAAGTGGTTTTTCAACACTAACACAAGTGCGAAAAGTGGTTTTTCCACACTAATACAAGTGCGAAAGTGGTTTCCTGCACCAACACAAGTGCGAAAAGTGGTTTTTCAACACCAACACAAGTGCGAAAAGTGGTTTTTCAACACTAACACAAGTGCGAAAAGTGGTTTTTCCACACTAATACAAGTGCAAAAGTGGTTTCCTGCACCAACACAAGTGCGAAAAGTGGTTTTTCAACACTAACACAAGTGCGAAAAGTGGTTTTTCAACACTAACACAAGTGCGAAAAGTGGTTTTTCCACACTAATACAAGTGCAAAAGTGGTTTCCTGCACCAACACAAGTGCGAAAAGTGGTTTTCAACACTAACACAAGTGCGAAAAGTGGTTTTTCAACACTAACACAAGTGCG
The DNA here is from genome assembly GCF_964187855.1 of Myxine glutinosa. NCBI lineage: Eukaryota > Metazoa > Chordata > Myxini > Myxiniformes > Myxinidae > Myxine > Myxine glutinosa. The sequence goes on from NW_027619606.1 coordinate 17,188, forward strand.
AAAAGTGGTTTTTCCACACTAATACAAGTGCAAAAGTGGTTTCCTGCACCAACACAAGTGCAAAACGTGGTTTTTCAACACTAACACAAGTGCGAAAAGTGGTTTTCAACACTATCACAAGTGCAAAAAGTGTTTTTTCCACACTAATACAAGTGCAAAAGTGGTTTCCTGCACCAACACAAGTGCGAAAATGGTTTTTCAACACTAACACAAGTGCGAAAAGTGGTTTTTCAACACTATCACAGGTGCAAAAAGTGTTTTTTCCACACTAATACAAGTGCAAAAGTGGTTTCCTGCACCAACACAAGTGCAAAAAGTGGTTTTTCAACACTAACACAAGTGCGAAAAGTGGTTTTTCAACACTAACACAAGTGCGAAAAGTGGTTTTTCCACACTAATACAAGTGCAAAAGTGGTTTCCTGCACCAACACAAGTGCGAAAAGTGGTTTTTCAACACTAACACAAGTGCGAAAAGTGATGTTTCAACACTAACACAAGTGCGAAAAGTGGTTTTTCAACACTAACACAAGTGCGAAAAGTGGTTTCCTGCACCAACACAAGTGCGAAAAGTGGTTTTTCAACACTAACGCAAGTGCGAAAAGTGGTTTTTCAACACTAACACAAGTGCGAAAAGTGGTTTTTCCACACTAATACAAGTGCAAAAGTGGTTTCCTGCACCAACACAAGTGCAAAATGTGGTTTTTCAACACTAACACAAGTGCGAAAAGTGGTTTTCAACACTATCACAAGTGCAAAAAGTGTTTTTTCCACACTAATACAAGTGCAAAAGTGGTTTCCTGCACCAACACAAGTGCGAAAAGTGGTTTTTCCACACTAATACAAGTGCAAAAGTGGTTTCCTGCACCAACACAAGTGCAAAAAGTGTTTTTTCCACACTAATACAAGTGCAAAAGTGGTTTCCTGCACCAACACAAGTGCGAAAAGTGGTTTTTCAACACTAACACAAGTGCGAAAAGTGGTTTTTCAACACTAACACAAGTGCGAAAAGTGGTTTTTCCACACTAATACAAGTGCAAAAGTGGTTTCCTGCACCAACACAAGTGCAAAATGTGGTTTTTCAACACTAACACAAGTGCGAAAAGTGGTTTTCAACACTATCACAAGTGCAAAAAGTGTTTTTTCCACACTAATACAAGTGCAAAAGTGGTTTCCTGCACCAACACAAGTGCGAAAAGTGGTTTTTCAACACTAACACAAGTGCGAAAAGTGGTTTTTCAACACTATCACAGGTGCAAAAAGTGTTTTTTCCACACTAATACAAGTGCAAAAGTGGTTTCCTGCACCAACACAAGTGCAAAAAGTGGTTTTTCAACACTAACACAAGTGCGAAAAGTGGTTTTTCAACACTAACACAAGTGCGAAAAGTGGTTTTTCCACACTAATACAAGTGCAAACGTGGTTTCCTGCACCAACACAAGTGCAAAAAGTGGTTTTTCAACACTAACACAAGTGCGAAAAGTGGTTTTTCCACACTAACACAAGTGCGAAAAGTGGTGTTTCAACACTAACACAAGTGCGAAAAGTGGTTTTTCAACATTAACACAAGTGCGAAAAGTGGTTTTTCCACACTAATACAAGCGCAAAAGTGGTTTCCTGCACCAACACAAGTGTGAAAAGTGGTTTTTCAACACTAGCAGAAGTGTGAAAAGTGGTTTTTCAACACTATCACAAGTGCAAAAAGTGTTTTTTCCACACTAATACAAGTGCAAAAGTGGTTTCCTGCACCAACACAAGTGCGAAAAGTGGTTTTTCAACACTAACTCAAGTGTGAATAGTGGTTTTTCAACACTAACACAAGTGCGAAAAGTGGTTTTTCAACACTATCACAAGTGCAAAAAGTGTTTTTTCCACACTAATACAAGTGCAAAAGTGGTTTCCTGCATGAACACAAGTGCGAAAAGTGGTTTTTCAACACTAACACAAGTGCGAAAAGTGGTTTTTCAACACTAACACAAGTGCGAAAAGTGGTTTTTCAACACTATCACAAGTGCAAAAAGTGTTTTTTCCACACTAATACAAGTGCAAAAGTGGTCTCCTGCACCAACACAAGTGCGAAAAGTGTTTTTTCAACACTAACACAAGTGCGAAAAGTGGTTTTTAAACACTAAGACAAGTGCGAAAAGTGGTTTTTCAACACTAACACAAGTGCGAAAAGTGTTTTTTCCACACTATTAAAAGTGCAAAAGTGGTTTCCTGCACCAACACAAGTGCGAAAAGTGGTTTTTCCACACTAACACAAGTGCGAAAAGTGGTTCTTCAACACTAACACAAGTGCGAAAAGTGGTTTTTCAACACTAACACAAGTGCGAAACGTGGTTTTTCAACACTATCACAAGAACAAAAAGTGTTTTTTCAACACTATCACAAGTGCGAAAAGTGGTTTTTCAACACTAACACAAGTGCGAAAAGTGGTTTTTCCACACTAATACAAGTGCGAAAGTGGTTTCCTGCACCAACACAAGTGCGAAAAGTGGTTTTTCAACACTAACACAAGTGCGAAAAGTGGTTTTTCAACACTAACACAAGTGCGAAAAGTGGTTTTTCCACACTAATACAAGTGAAAAAGTGGTTTCCTGCACCAACACAAGTGCGAAAAGTGGTTTTTCAACACTAACACAAGTGCGAAAAGTGGTTTTTCAACACTAACACAAGTGCGAAAAGTGGTTTTTCCACACTAATACAAGTGCAAAAGTGGTTTCCTGCACCAACACAAGTGCGAAAAGTGGTTTTTCAACACTAACACAAGTGCGAAAAGTGGTTTTTCAACACTAATACAAGTGCAAAAGTGGTTTCCTGCACCAACACAAGTGCAAAACGTGGTTTTTCAACACTAACACAAGTGCGAAAAGTGGTTTTCAACACTATCACAAGTGCAAAAAGTGTTTTTTCCACACTAATACAAGTGCAAAAGTGGTTTCCTGCACCAACACAAGTGCGAAAAGTGGTTTTTCAACACTAACACAAGTGCGAAAAGTGGTTTTTCAACACTATCACAGGTGCAAAAAGTGTTTTTTCCACACTAATACAAGTGCAAAAGTGGTTTCCTGCACCAACACAAGTGCAAAAAGTGGTTTTTCAACACTAACACAAGTGCGAAAAGTGGTTTTTCAACACTAACACAAGTGCGAAAAGTGGTTTTTCCACACTAATACAAGTGCAAAAGTGGTTTCCTGCACCAACACAAGTGCAAAACGTGGTTTTTCAACACTAACACAAGTGCGAAAAGTGGTTTTCAACACTATCACAAGTGCAAAAAGTGTTTTTTCCACACTAATACAAGTGCAAAAGTGGTTTCCTGCACCAACACAAGTGCGAAAAGTGGTTTTTCAACACTAACACAAGTGCGAAAAGTGGTTTTTCAACACTATCACAGGTGCAAAAAGTGTTTTTTCCACACTAATACAAGTGCAAAAGTGGTTTCCTGCACCAACACAAGTGCAAAAAGTGGTTTTTCAACACTAACACAAGTGCGAAAAGTGGTTTTTCAACACTAACACAAGTGCGAAAAGTGGTTTTTCCACACTAATACAAGTGCAAAAGTGGTTTCCTGCACCAACACAAGTGCGAAAAGTGGTTTTTCAACACTAACACAAGTGCGAAAAGTGATGTTTCAACACTAACACAAGTGCGAAAAGTGGTTTTTCAACACTAACACAAGTGCGAAAAGTGGTTTCCTGCACCAACACAAGTGCGAAAAGTGGTTTTTCAACACTAGCAGAAGTGCGAAAAGTGGTTTTTCAACACTATCACAAGTGCAAAAAGTGTTTTTCCACACTAATACAAGTGCAAAAGTGGTTTCCTGCACCAACACAAGTGCGAAAAGTGGTTTTTCAACACTAACACAAGTGCAAAAAGTGGTTTTTCAACACTAACACAAGTGCGAAAAGTGTTTTTTCCACACTATTAAAAGTGCAAAAGTGGTTTCCTGCACCAACACAAGTGCGAAAAGTGGTTTTTCCACACTAACACAAGTGCGAAAAGTGGTTCTTCAACACTAACACAAGTGCGAAAAGTGGTTTTTCAACACTAACACAAGTGCGAAACGTGGTTTTTCAACACTATCACAAGAACAAAAAGTGTTTTTTCAACACTATCACAAGTGCGAAAAGTGGTTTTTCAACACTAACACAAGTGCGAAAAGTGGTTTTTCCACACTAATACAAGTGCGAAAGTGGTTTCCTGCACCAACACAAGTGCGAAAAGTGGTTTTTCAACACTAACACAAGTGCGAAAAGTGGTTTTTCAACACTAACACAAGTGCGAAAAGTGGTTTTTCCACACTAATACAAGTGCAAAAGTGGTTTCCTGCACCAACACAAGTGCGAAAAGTGGTTTTTCAACACTAACACAAGTGCGAAAAGTGGTTTTTCAACACTAACACAAGTGCGAAAAGTGGTTTTTCCACACTAATACAAGTGCAAAAGTGGTTTCCTGCACCAACACAAGTGCGAAAAGTGGTTTTTCAACACTAACACAAGTGCGAAAAGTGTTTTTTCCACACTAATACAAGTGCAAAAGTGGTTTCCTGCACCAACACAAGTGCAAAACGTGGTTTTTCAACACTAACACAAGTGCGAAAAGTGGTTTTCAACACTATCACAAGTGCAAAAAGTGTTTTTTCCACACTAATACAAGTGCAAAAGTGGTTTCCTGCACCAACACAAGTGCGAAAAGTGGTTTTTCAACACTAACACAAGTGCGAAAAGTGGTTTTTCAACACTATCACAGGTGCAAAAAGTGTTTTTTCCACACTAATACAAGTGCAAAAGTGGTTTCCTGCACCAACACAAGTGCAAAAAGTGGTTTTTCAACACTAACACAAGTGCGAAAAGTGGTTTTTCAACACTAACACAAGTGCGAAAAGTGGTTTTTCCACACTAATACAAGTGCAAAAGTGGTTTCCTGCACCAACACAAGTGCGAAAAGTGGTTTTTCAACACTAACACAAGTGCGAAAAGTGATGTTTCAACTCTAACACAAGTGCGAAAAGTGGTTATTCAACACTAACACAAGTGCGAAAAGTGGTTTTTCAACACTAACACAAGTGCGAAAAGTGGTTTTTCAACACTAACACAAGTGCGAAAAGTGGTTTTTCAACACTAACACAAGTGCGAAAAGTGGTTTTTCCACACTAATACAAATGCAAAAGTGGTTTCCTGCACCAACACAAGTGCAAAATGTGGTTTTTCAACACTAACACAAGTGCGAAAAGTGGTTTTCAACACTATCACAAGTGCAAAAAGTGTTTTTCCACACTAATACAAGTGCAAAAGTGGTTTCCTGCACCAACACAAGTGCGAAAAGTGGTTTTTCAACACTAACACAAGTGCGAAAAGTGGTTTTTCAACACTATCACATGTGCAAAAAGTGTTTTTTCCACACTAATACAAGTGCAAAAGTGGTTTCCTGCACCAACACAAGTGCAAAAAGTGGTTTTTCAACACTAACACAAGTGCGAAAAGTGGATTTTCAACACTAACACAAGTGCGAAAAGTGGTTTTTCCACACTAATACAAGTGCAAACGTGGTTTCCTGCACCAACACAAGTGCGAAAAGTGGTTTTTCAACACAAACACAAGTGCGAAAAGTGGTGTTTCAACACTAACACAAGTGCGAAAAGTGGTTTTTCAACATTAACACAAGTGCGAAAAGTGGTTTTTCCACACTAATACAAGCGCAAAAGTGGTTTCCTGCACCAACACAAGTGCGAAAAGTGGTTTTTCAACACTAGCAGAAGTGTGAAAAGTGGTTTTTCAACACTATCACAAGTGCAAAAAGTGTTTTTTCCACACTAATACAAGTGCAAAAGTGGTTTCCTGCACCAACACAAGTGCGAAAAGTGGTTTTTCAACACTAACTCAAGTGTGAATAGTGGTTTTTCAACACTAACACAAGTGCGAAAAGTGGTTTTTCAACACTATCACAAGTGCAAAAAGTGTTTTTTCCACACTAATACAAGTGCAAAAGTGGTTTCCTGCATGAACACAAGTGCGAAAAGTGGTTTTTCAACACTAACACAAGTGCGAAAAGTGGTTTTTCAACACTAACACAAGTGCGAAAAGTGGTTTTTCAACACTATCACAAGTGCAAAAAGTGTTTTTTCCACACTAATACAAGTGCAAAAGTGGTCTCCTGCACCAACACAAGTGCGAAAAGTGTTTTTTCAACACTAACACAAGTGCGAAAAGTGGTTTTTAAACACTAAGACAAGTGCGAAAAGTGGTTTTTCAACACTAACACAAGTGCGAAAAGTGTTTTTTCCACACTATTAAAAGTGCAAAAGTGGTTTCCTGCACCAACACAAGTGCGAAAAGTGGTTTTTCCACACTAACACAAGTGCGAAAAGTGGTTCTTCAACACTAACACAAGTGCGAAAAGTGGTTTTTCAACACTATCACAAGTGCAAAAAGTGTTTTTTCAACACGAACACAAGTGCAAAAGTGGTTTCCTGCACCAACACAAGTGCGAAAGGTGGTTTTTCAACACTAACACAAGTGCGAAAAGTAGTTTTTCAACACTAACACAAGTGCGAAAAGTGTTTTTTCCACACTAATACAAGTGCAAAAGTGGTTTCCTGTACCAACACAAGTGCGAAAGGTGGTTTTTCAACACTAACACAAGTGCGAAAAGTGGTTTTTCAACACTAACACAAGTGCGAAAAGTGTTTTTTCCACACTAATACAAGTGCAAAAGTGGTTTCCTGTACCAACACAAGTGCGAAAAGTGGTTTTTCAACACTAACACAAGTGCGAAAAGTGGTTTTTCAACACTATCACAAGTGCAAAAAGTGTTTTTTCCACACCAATACAAGTGCAAAAGTGGTTTCCTGCACCAACGCAAGTGCGAAAAGTGGTTTTTCAACACTAACACAAGTGCAAAAAGTGTTTTTTCCACACTAATACAAGTGCAAAAGTGGTTTCTTGCACCAACACAAGTGCGAAAAGTTGTTTTTCAACACTAACACAAGTGCGAAAAGTGTTTTTTCAACACTAACACAAGTGCGAAAAGTGGTTTTTCCACACTAATACAAGTGCAAAAGTGGTTTCCTGCACCAACACAAGTGCAAAATGTGGTTTTTCAACACTAACACAAGTGCGAAAAGTGGTTTTCAACACTATCACAAGTGCAAAAAGTGTTTTTTCCACACTAATACAAGTGCAAAAGTGGTTTCCTGCACCAACACAAGTGCGAAAAGTGGTTTTTCAACACTACCACAAGTGCGAAAAGTGGTTTTCCAACACTATCACAGGTGCAAAAAGTGTTTTTTCCACACTAATACAAGTGCAAAAGTGGTTTCCTGCACCAACACAAGTGCAAAAAGTGGTTTTTCAACACTAACACAAGTGCGAAAAGTGGTTTTTCAACACTAACACAAGTGCAAAAAGTGGTTTTTCCACACTAATACAAGTGCAAACGTGGTTTCCTGCACCAACACAAGTGCGAAAAGTGGTTTTTCAACACTAACACAAGTGCGAAAAGTGGTGTTTCAACACCAACACAAGTGCAAAAAGTGTTTTTTCCACACTAATACAAGTGCGAAAAGTGGTTTTTCAACACTAACACAAGTGCGAAAAGTGGTTTTTCAACACTAACACAAGTGCGAAAAGTCGTTTCCTTCACTAACACAAGTGGGAAAAGTGGATTTTCAACACTAACACAAGTGCGAAAAGTGGTTTCCTTCACTAACACATGTGTGAAAAGTGGGTTTTCAACACTAACACAAGTGCGAAAAGGGGTTTCCTACACCAACACAAGTGGGAAGAGTGGATTTTCAACACTAACACAAGTGCGAAAAGTGGTTTTTCAACACTATCACAAGTGCGAAAAGTGGTTTCCTTCACTAACACAAGTGGGAAAAGTGGATTTTCAACACTAACACAAGTGCGAAAAGTGGATTTTCAACACTAACACAAGTGCGAAAAGTGGTTTCCTTCACCAACACCAGTGCGAAAAGTGGTTTTTCAACACTAACACAAGTGCGAAAAGTGTTTTTTCAACACTAACACAAGTGCCAAAAGTGGTTTCCTTCACTAACACAAGTGGGAAAAGTGGATTTTCAACACTATCACAAGTGTGAAAAGTGGGTTTTCAACACTAACACAAGTGCCAAAAGTGGTTTCCTTCACTAACACAAGTGGGAAAAGTGGATTTTCAACACTATCACAAGTGCGAAAAGTGGATTTTCAACACTAACACAAGTGCGAAAAGTGGTTTCCTTCACTAACACAAGTGCGAAAAGTGGTTTTTCAACACTAACACAAGTGCGAAAAGTGGTTTTTCAACACTAACACAAGTGCGAAAAGTGGTTTCCTTCACTAACGCATGTGCGAAAAGTGGGTTTTCAACACTAACACAAATGCGAAAAGTGGTTTTTCAACACTAACACAAGTACGAAAAGTGGTTTTTCAACACTAACACAAGTGCGGAAAGTGGTTCCTACACCAACACAAGTGCGAAAAGTGGATTTTCAACACTAACACAAGTGCGAACAGTGGTTTCCTGCACCAACACAAGTGCAAAAAGTGGTTTTTCAACACTAACACAAGTGCAAAAGTGGTTTCCTGCACCAACACAAGTGCGATAAATGGGTTTTCAACACTAACACAAGTGCGAAAAGTGGTTTCCTTCACTAACACATGTGCGAAAAGTGGGTTTTCAACACCAACACATGTGCGAAAAGTGGGTTTTCAACACTAACACAAGTGAGAAAAGTGGTTTCCTTCACCAACACAAGTGCGAAAAGTGGTTTCCTTCACTAACACATGTGCGAAAAGTGGGTTTTCAACACCAACACAAGCGCGAAAAGTGGTTTTTCGACACTAACACAAGTGCGAAAAGTGGGTTTTCAACACTAACACAAGTGCGAAAAGTGGTTTTTCAACACTAACACAAGTGCGAAAAGTGGTTTTTCAACACTAACACAAGTGCGAAAAGTGGTTTCCTTCACTAACGCATGTGCGAAAAGTGGGTTTTCAACACTAACACAAATGCGAAAAGTGGTTTTTCAACACTAACACAAGTGCGAAAAGTGGTTTTTCAACACTAACACAAGTGCGGAAAGTGGTTTCCTACACCAACACAAGTGCGAAAAGTGGATTTTCAACACTAACACAAGTGCGAACAGTGGTTTTTCAACACTATCACAGGTGCAAAAAGTGTTTTTTCCACACTAATACAAGTGCAAAAGTGGTTTCCTGCACCAACACAAGTGCAAAAAGTGTTTTTCAACACTAACACAAGTGCGAAAAGTGATGTTTCAACACTAACACAAGTGCGAAAAGTGGTTTTTCAACACTAACACAAGTGCGAAAAGTGGTTTTTCCACACTGATACAAGTGCAAAAGTGGTTTCCTGCACCAACACAAGTGCAAAACGTGGTTTTTCAACACTAACACAAGTGCGAAAAGTGGTTTTCAACACTATCACAAGTGCAAAAAGTGTTTTTTCCACACTAATACAAGTGCAAAAGTGGTTTCCTGCACCAACACAAGTGCGAAAAGTGGTTTTTCAACACTAACACAAGTGCGAAAAGTGGTTTTCCAACACTATCACAGGTGCAAAAAGTGTTTTTTCCACACTAATACAAGTGCAAAAGTGGTTTCCTGCACCAACACAAGTGCAAAAAGTGGTTTTTCAACACTAACACAAGTGCGAAAAGTGGTTTTTCAACACTAACACAAGTGCAAAAAGTGGTTTTTCCACACTAATACAAGTGCAAACGTGGTTTCCTGCACCAACACAAGTGCGAAAAGTGGTTTTTCAACACTAACACAAGTGCGAAAAGTGGTGTTTCAACACCAACACAAGTGCGAAAAGTGGTTTTTCAACATTAACACAAGTGCGAAAAGTGGTTTTTCCACACTAATACAAGCGCAAAAGTGGTTTCCTGCACCAACACAAGTGCGAAAAGTGGTTTTTCAACACTAGCAGAAGTGTGAAAAGTGGTTTTTCAACACTATCACAAGTGCAAAAAGTGTTTTTTCCACACTAATACAAGTGCAAAAGTGGTTTCCTGCACCAACACAAGTGCGAAAAGTGGTTTTTCAACACGAACTCAAGTGTGAATAGTGGTTTTTCAACACTAACACAAGTGCGAAAAGTGGTTTTTCAACACTATCACAAGTGCAAAAAGTGTTTTTTCCACACTAATACAAGTGCAAAAGTGGTTTCCTGCATGAACACAAGTGCGAAAAGTGGTTTTTCAACACTAACACAAGTGCGAAAAGTGGTTTTTCAACACTAACACAAGTGCGAAAAGTGGTTTTTCAACACTATCACAAGTGCAAAAAGTGTTTTTTCCACACTAATACAAGTGCAAAAGTGGTTTCCTGCACCAACACAAGTGCGAAAAGTGGTTTTTCAACACTAACACAAGTGCGAAAAGTGGTTTTTAAACACTAAGACAAGTGCGAAAAGTGGTTTTTCAACACTAACACAAGTGCGAAAAGTGTTTTTTCCACACTATTAAAAGTGCAAAAGTGGTTTCCTGCACCAACACAAGTGCGAAAAGTGGTTTTTCCACACTAACACAAGTGCGAAAAGTGGTTCTTCAACACTAACACAAGTGCGAAAAGTGGTTTTTCAACACTAACACAAGTGCGAAACGTGGTTTTTCAACACTATCACAAGAACAAAAAGTGTTTTTTCCACACTAATACAAGTGCAAAAGTGGTTTCCTGCACCAACACAAGTGCGAAAAGTGGTTTTTCAACACTAACACAAGTGCGAAAAGTGGTTTTTCAACACTATCACAAGTGCGAAAAGTGGTTTTTCAACACTAACACAAGTGCGAAAAGTGGTTTTTCCACACTAATACAAGTGCAAAAGTGGTTTCCTGCACCAACACAAGTGTGAAAAGTGGTTTTTCAACACTAACACAAGTGCGAAAAGTGGTTTTTCAACACTAACACAAGTGCGAAAAGTGGTTTTTCCACACTAATACAAGTGCAAAAGTGGTTTCCTGCACCAACACAAGTGCAAAACGTGGTTTTTCAACACTAACACAAGTGCGAAAAGTGGTTTTCAACACTATCACAAGTGCAAAAAGTGTTTTTTCCACACTAATACAAGTGCAAAAGTGGTTTCCTGCACCAACACAAGTGTGAAAAGTGGTTTTTCAACACTAACACAAGTGTGAAAAGTGGTTTTTCAACACTATCACAGGTGCAAAAAGTGTTTTTTCCACACTAATACAAGTGCAAAAGTGGTTTCCTGCACCAACACAAGTGCAAAAAGTGGTTTTTCAACACTAACACAAGTGCGAAAAGTGGTTTTTCAACACTAACACAAGTGCGAAAAGTGGTTTTTCCACACTAATACAAGTGCAAAAGTGGTTTCCTGCACCAACACAAGTGCAAAAAGTGTTTTTTTCCACACTAATACAAGTGCAAAAGTGGTTTCCTGCACCAACACAAGTGCGAAAAGTGGTTTTTCAACACTAACACAAGTGCGAAAAGTGGTTTTTCAACACTAACACAAGTGCGAAAAGTGGTTTTTCCACACTAATACAAATGCAAAAGTGGTTTCCTGCACCAACACAAGTGCAAAATGTGGTTTTTCAACACTAACACAAGTGCGAAAAGTGGTTTTCAACACTATCACAAGTGCAAAAAGTGTTTTTCCACACTAATACAAGTGCAAAAGTGGTTTCCTGCACCAACACAAGTGCGAAAAGTGGTTTTTCAACACTAACACAAGTGCGAAAAGTGGTTTTTCAACACTATCACATGTGCAAAAAGTGTTTTTTCCACACTAATACAAGTGCAAAAGTGGTTTCCTGCACCAACACAAGTGCAAAAAGTGGTTTTTCAACACTAACACAAGTGCAAAAAGTGGATTTTCAACACTAACACAAGTGCGAAAAGTGGTTTTTCCACACTAATACAAGTGCAAACGTGGTTTCCTGCACCAACACAAGTGCGAAAAGTGGTTTTTCAACACAAACACAAGTGCGAAAAGTGGTGTTTCAACACTAACACAAGTGCGAAAAGTGGTTTTTCAACATTAACACAAGTGCGAAAAGTGGTTTTTCCACACTAATACAAGCGCAAAAGTGGTTTCCTGCACCAACACAAGTGCGAAAAGTGGTTTTTCAACACTAGCAGAAGTGTGAAAAGTGGTTTTTCAACACTATCACAAGTGCAAAAAGTGTTTTTTCCTCACTAATACAAGTGCAAAAGTGGTTTCCTGCACCAACACAAGTGCGAAAAGTGGTTTTTCAACACTAACTCAAGTGTGAATAGTGGTTTTTCAACACTAACACAAGTGCGAAAAGTGGTTTTTCAACACTATCACAAGTGCAAAAAGTGTTTTTTCCACACTAATACAAGTGCAAAAGTGGTTTCCTGCATGAACACAAGTGCGAAAAGTGGTTTTTCAACACTAACACAAGTGCGAAAAGTGGTTTTTCAACACTAACACAAGTGCGAAAAGTGGTTTTTCAACACTATCACAAGTGCAAAAAGTGTTTTTTCCACACTAATACAAGTGCAAAAGTGGTCTCCTGCACCAACACAAGTGCGAAAAGTGTTTTTTCAACACTAACACAAGTGCGAAAAGTGGTTTTTAAACACTAAGACAAGTGCGAAAAGTGGTTTTTCAACACTAACACAAGTGCGAAAAGTGTTTTTTCCACACTATTAAAAGTGCAAAAGTGGTTTCCTGCACCAACACAAGTGCGAAAAGTGGTTTTTCCACACTAACACAAGTGCGAAAAGTGGTTCTTCAACACTAACACAAGTGCGAAAAGTGGTTTTTCAACACTATCACAAGTGCAAAAAGTGTTTTTTCAACACGAACACAAGTGCAAAAGTGGTTTCCTGCACCAACACAAGTGCGAAAGGTGGTTTTTCAACACTAACACAAGTGCGAAAAGTAGTTTTTCAACACTAACACAAGTGCGAAAAGTGTTTTTTCCACACTAATACAAGTGCAAAAGTGGTTTCCTGTACCAACACAAGTGCGAAAAGTGGTTCTTCAACACTAACACAAGTGCGAAAGTGGTTTTTCAACACTATCACAAGTGCGAAAAGTGTTTTTTCAACACTAACACAAGTGCAAAAGTGGTTTCCTGCACCAACACAAGTGCGAAAGGTGGTTTTTCAACACTAACACAAGTGCGAAAAGTGGTTTTTCAACACTAACACAAGTGCGAAAAGTGTTTTTTCCACACTAATACAAGTGCAAAAGTGGTTTCCTGTACCAACACAAGTGCGAAAAGTGGTTTTTCAACACTAACACAAGTGCGAAAAGTGGTTTTTCAACACTATCACAAGTGCAAAAAGTGTTTTTTCCACACCAATACAAGTGCAAAAGTGGTTTCCTGCACCAACGCAAGTGCGAAAAGTGGTTTTTCAACACTAACACAAGTGCAAAAAGTGTTTTTTCCACACTAATACAAGTGCAAAAGTGGTTTCCTGCACCAACACAAGTGCGAAAAGTTGTTTTTCAACACTAACACAAGTGCGAAAAGTGTTTTTTCAACACTAACACAAGTGCGAAAAGTGGTTTTTCCACACTAATACAAGTGCAAAAGTGGTTTCCTGCACCAACACAAGTGCAAAATGTGGTTTTTCAACACTAACACAAGTGCGAAAAGTGGTTTTCAACACTATCACAAGTGCAAAAAGTGTTTTTTCCACACTAATACAAGTGCAAAAGTGGTTTCCTGCACCAACACAAGTGCGAAAAGTGGTTTTTCAACACTACCACAAGTGCGAAAAGTGGTTTTCCAACACTATCACAGGTGCAAAAAGTGTTTTTTCCACACTAATACAAGTGCAAAAGTGGTTTCCTGCACCAACACAAGTGCAAAAAGTGGTTTTTCAACACTAACACAAGTGCGAAAAGTGGTTTTTCAACACTAACACAAGTGCAAAAAGTGGTTTTTCCACACTAATACAAGTGCAAACGTGGTTTCCTGCACCAACACAAGTGCGAAAAGTGGTTTTTCAACACTAACACAAGTGCGAAAAGTGGTGTTTCAACACCAACACAAGTGCAAAAAGTGTTTTTTCCACACTAATACAAGTGCGAAAAGTGGTTTTTCAACACTAACACAAGTGCGAAAAGTGGTTTTTCAACACTAACACAAGTGCGAAAAGTCGTTTCCTTCACTAACACAAGTGGGAAAAGTGGATTTTCAACACTAACACAAGTGCGAAAAGTGGTTTCCTTCACTAACACATGTGTGAAAAGTGGGTTTTCAACACTAACACAAGTGCGAAAAGGGGTTTCCTACACCAACACAAGTGGGAAGAGTGGATTTTCAACACTAACACAAGTGCGAAAAGTGGTTTTTCAACACTATCACAAGTGCGAAAAGTGGTTTCCTTCACTAACACAAGTGGGAAAAGTGGATTTTCAACACTAACACAAGTGCGAAAAGTGGATTTTCAACACTAACACAAGTGCGAAAAGTGGTTTCCTTCACCAACACCAGTGCGAAAAGTGGTTTTTCAACACTAACACAAGTGCGAAAAGTGTTTTTTCAACACTAACACAAGTGCCAAAAGTGGTTTCCTTCACTAACACAAGTGGGAAAAGTGGATTTTCAACACTATCACAAGTGTGAAAAGTGGGTTTTCAACACTAACACAAGTGCCAAAAGTGGTTTCCTTCACTAACACAAGTGGGAAAAGTGGATTTTCAACACTATCACAAGTGCGAAAAGTGGATTTTCAACACTAACACAAGTGCGAAAAGTGGTTTCCTTCACTAACACAAGTGCGAAAAGTGGTTTTTCAACACTAACACAAGTGCGAAAAGTGGTTTTTCAACACTAACACAAGTGCGAAAAGTGGTTTCCTTCACTAACGCATGTGCGAAAAGTGGGTTTTCAACACTAACACAAATGCGAAAAGTGGTTTTTCAACACTAACACAAGTACGAAAAGTGGTTTTTCAACACTAACACAAGTGCGGAAAGTGGTTTCCTACACCAACACAAGTGCGAAAAGTGGATTTTCAACACTAACACAAGTGCGAACAGTGGTTTCCTGCACCAACACAAGTGCAAAAAGTGGTTTTTCAACACTAACACAAGTGCAAAAGTGGTTTCCTGCACCAACACAAGTGCGATAAATGGGTTTTCAACACTAACACAAGTGCGAAAAGTGGTTTCCTTCACTAACACATGTGCGAAAAGTGGGTTTTCAACACCAACACATGTGCGAAAAGTGGGTTTTCAACACTAACACAAGTGAGAAAAGTGGTTTCCTTCACCAACACAAGTGCGAAAAGTGGTTTCCTTCACTAACACATGTGCGAAAAGTGGGTTTTCAACACCAACACAAGCGCGAAAAGTCGTTTTTCGACACTAACACAAGTGCGAAAAGTGGGTTTTCAACACTAACACAAGTGCGAAAAGTGGTTTTTCAACACTAACACAAGTGCGAAAAGTGGTTTTTCAACACTAACACAAGTGCGAAAAGTGGTTTCCTTCACTAACGCATGTGCGAAAAGTGGGTTTTCAACACTAACACAAATGCGAAAAGTGGTTTTTCAACACTAACACAAGTGTGAAAAGTGGTTTTTCAACACTAACACAAGTGCGGAAAGTGGTTTCCTACACCAACACAAGTGCGAAAAGTGGATTTTCAACACTAACACAAGTGCGAACAGTGGTTTTTCAACACTAACACAAGTGCAAAAAGTGGTTTTTCCACACTAAAACAAGTGCAAAAGTGGTTTCCTGCACCAACACAAGTGCGATAAATGGGTTTTCAACACTAACACAAGTGCGAAAAGTGGTTTCCTTCACTAACACATGTGCGAAAAGTGGGTTTTCAACACCAACACAAGTGCGAAAAGTGGTTTTTCAACACTAACACAAGTGCGAAAAGTCGTTTCCTTCACTAACACAAGTGGGAAAAGTGGATTTTCAACACTAACACAAGTGCGAAAAGTGGTTTCCTTCACTAACACATGTGTGAAAAGTGGGTTTTCAACACTAACACAAGTGCGAAAAGGGGTTTCCTACACCAACACAAGTGGGAAGAGTGGATTTTCAACACTAACACAAGTGCGAAAAGTGGGTTTTCAACACTAACACAAGTGCGAAAAGTGGTTTCCTTCACTAACACAAGTGGGAAAAGTGGATTTTCAACACTAACACAAGTGCGAAAAGTGGATTTTCAACACTAACACAAGTGCGAAAAGTGGTTTCCTTCACCAACACCAGTGCGAAAAGTGGTTTTTCAACACTAACACAAGTGCGAAAAGTGTTTTTTCAACACTAACACAAGTGCCAAAAGTGGTTTCCTTCACTAACACAAGTGGGAAAAGTGGATTTTCAACACTATCACAAGTGTGAAAAGTGGGTTTTCAACACTAACACAAGTGCCAAAAGTGGTTTCCTTCACTAACACAAGTGGGAAAAGTGGATTTTCAACACTATCACAAGTGCGAAAAGTGGATTTTCAACACTAACACAAGTGCGAAAAGTGGTTTCCTTCACTAACACAAGTGCGAAAAGTGGTTTTTCAACACTAACACAAGTGCAAAAAGTGGTTTTTCAACACTAACACAAGTGCGAAAAGTGGTTTCCTTCACTAACGCATGTGCGAAAAGTGGGTTTTCAACACTAACACAAATGCGAAAAGTGGTTTTTCAACACTAACACAAGTGCGAAAAGTGGTTTTTCAACACTAACACAAGTGCGGAAAGTGGTTTCCTACACCAACACAAGTGCGAAAAGTGGATTTTCAACACTAACACAAGTGCGAACAGTGGTTTTTCAACACTAACACAAGTGCAAAAAGTGGTTTTTCCACACTAAAACAAGTGCAAAAGTGGTTTCCTGCACCAACACAAGTGCGATAAATGGGTTTTCAACACTAACACAAGTGCGAAAAGTGGTTTCCTTCATTAACACATGTGCGAAAAGTGGGTTTTCAACACCAACACATGTGCGAAAAGTGGGTTTTCAACACTAACACAAGTGAGAAAAGTGGTTTCCTTCACCAACACAAGTGCGAAAAGTGGTTTCCTTCACTAACACATGTGCGAAAAGTGGGTTTTCAACACCAACACAAGCGCGAAAAGTGGTTTTTCGACACTAACACAAGTGCGAAAAGTGGGTTTTCAACACTAACACAAGTGCGAAAAGTGGTTTTTCAACACTAACACAAGTGCGAAAAGTGGTTTTTCAACACGAACACAAGTGCGAAAAGTGGTTTCCTTCACTAACGCATGTGCGAAAAGTGGGTTTTCAACACTAACACAAATGCGAAAAGTGGTTTTTCAACACTAACACAAGTGCGAAAAGTGGTTTCCTGCACCAACACAAGTGCGAAAGGTGGTTTTTCAACACTAACACAAGTGCGAAAAGTGGTTTTTCAACACTAACACAAGTGCGAAAAGTGTTTTTTCCACACTAATACAAGTGCAAAAGTGGTTTCCTGTACCAACACAAGTGCGAAAAGTGGTTTTTCAACACTAACACAAGTGCGAAAAGTGGTTTTTCAACACTATCACAAGTGCAAAAAGTGTTTTTTCCACACCAATACAAGTGCAAAAGTGGTTTCCTGCACCAACGCAAGTGCGAAAAGTGGTTTTTCAACACTAACACAAGTGCAAAAAGTGTTTTTTTCCACACTAATACAAGTGCAAAAGTGGTTTCCTGCACCAACACAAGTGCGAAAAGTTGTTTTTCAACACTAACACAAGTGCGAAAAGTGTTTTTTCAACACTAACACAAGTGCGAAAAGTGGTTTTTCCACACTAATACAAGTGCAAAAGTGGTTTCCTGCACCAACACAAGTGCAAAATGTGGTTTTTCAACACTAACACAAGTGCGAAAAGTGGTTTTCAACACTATCACAAGTGCAAAAAGTGTTTTTTCCACACTAATACAAGTGCAAAAGTGGTTTCCTGCACCAACACAAGTGCGAAAAGTGGTTTTTCAACACTACCACAAGTGCGAAAAGTGGTTTTCCAACACTATCACAGGTGCAAAAAGTGTTTTTTCCACACTAATACAAGTGCAAAAGTGGTTTCCTGCACCAACACAAGTGCAAAAAGTGGTTTTTCAACACTAACACAAGTGCGAAAAGTGGTTTTCAACACTAACACAAGTGCAAAAAGTGGTTTTTCCACACTAATACAAGTGCAAACGTGGTTTCCTGCACCAACACAAGTGCGAAAAGTGGTTTTTCAACACTAACACAAGTGCGAAAAGTGGTGTTTCAACACCAACACAAGTGCGAAAAGTGGTTTTTCAACATTAACACAAGTGCGAAAAGTGTTTTTCCACACTAATACAAGCGCAAAAGTGGTTTCCTGCACCAACACAAGTGCGAAAAGTGGATTTTCAACACTAGCAGAAGTGTGAAAAGTGGATTTTCAACACTAACACAAGTGCAAAAAGTGTTTTTTCCACACTAATACAAGTGCGAAAAGTGGTTTTTCAACACTAACACAAGTGCGAAAAGTGGTTTTTCAACACAAACACAAGTGCGAAAAGTCGTTTCCTTCACTAACACAAGTGGGAAAAGTGGATTTTCAACACTAACACAAGTGCGAAAAGTGGTTTCCTTCACTAACACATGTGTGAAAAGTGGGTTTTCAACACTAACACAAGTGCGAAAAGGGGTTTCCTACACCAACACAAGTGGGAAGAGTGGATTTTCAACACTAACACAAGTGCGAAAAGTGGTTTTTCAACACTATCACAAGTGCGAAAAGTGGTTTCCTTCACTAACACAAGTGGGAAAAGTGGATTTTCAACACTAACACAAGTGCGAAAAGTGGATTTTCAACACTAACACAAGTGCGAAAAGTGGTTTCCTTCACCAACACCAGTGCGAAAAGTGGTTTTTCAACACTAACACAAGTGCGAAAAGTGTTTTTTCAACACTAACACAAGTGCCAAAAGTGGTTTCCTTCACTAACACAAGTGGGAAAAGTGGATTTTCAACACTATCACAAGTGTGAAAAGTGGGTTTTCAACACTAACACAAGTGCCAAAAGTGGTTTCCTTCACTAACACAAGTGGGAAAAGTGGATTTTCAACACTATCACAAGTGCGAAAAGTGGATTTTCAACACTAACACAAGTGCGAAAAGTGGTTTCCTTCACTAACACAAGTGCGAAAAGTGGTTTTTCAACACTAACACAAGTGCGAAAAGTGGTTTTTCAACACTAACACAAGTGCGAAAAGTGGTTTCCTTCACTAACGCATGTGCGAAAAGTGGGTTTTCAACACTAACACAAATGCGAAAAGTGGTTTTTCAACACTAACACAAGTACGAAAAGTGGTTTTTCAACACTAACACAAGTGCGGAAAGTGGTTTCCTACACCAACACAAGTGCGAAAAGTGGATTTTCAACACTAACACAAGTGCGAACAGTGGTTTCCTGCACCAACACAAGTGCAAAAAGTGGTTTTTCAACACTAACACAAGTGCAAAAGTGGTTTCCTGCACCAACACAAGTGCGATAAATGGGTTTTCAACACTAACACAAGTGCGAAAAGTGGTTTCCTTCACTAACACATGTGCGAAAAGTGGGTTTTCAACACCAACACATGTGCGAAAAGTGGGTTTTCAACACTAACACAAGTGAGAAAAGTGGTTTCCTTCACCAACACAAGTGTGAAAAGTGGTTTCCTTCACTAACACATGTGCGAAAAGTGGGTTTTCAACACCAACACAAGCGCGAAAAGTGGTTTTTCGACACTAACACAAGTGCGAAAAGTGGGTTTTCAACACTAACACAAGTGCGAAAAGTGGTTTTTCAACACTAACACAAGTGCGAAAAGTGGTTTTTCAACACTAACACAAGTGCGAAAAGTGGTTTCCTTCACTAACGCATGTGCGAAAAGTGGGTTTTCAACACTAACACAAATGCGAAAAGTGGTTTTTCAACACTAACACAAGTGCGAAAAGTGGTTTTTCAACACTAACACAAGTGCGGAAAGTGGTTTCCTACACCAACACAAGTGCGAAAAGTGGATTTTCAACACTAACACAAGTGCGAACAGTGGTTTTTCAACACTAACACAAGTGCAAAAAGTGGTTTTTCCACACTAAAACAAGTGCAAAAGTGGTTTCCTGCACAAACACAAGTGCGATAAATGGGTTTTCAACACTAACACAAGTGCGAAAAGTGGTTT
>NW_027619607.1:0-37315 GCF_964187855.1 Myxine glutinosa
CCTGCCCCTTCCGCCCCCTCCAACCCCTTCCCCCACTCACCCTTTCCCCCCTCCAACCACTTCCCCCCCTCCAACACCTCCCCTCCCTCCTCTCCCCTCCCCCGCCCGGCAACGCCGGGTACTTCTGCTCGTCTACTATAAATGGATGAGGTGTGTGTGTGTGTGTGTGTGTGTGTGTGTGTGTGTGTGTCATACTTTCTGACGTCTATTGATGAATTACGTACTATTCAAATGTACCTTTTAACCCTTTAGACTACTGAGACTCCTTAGATTAGACCTTGAAAACCCTTTAACACTTGAGACCCAAAAGACCCCAAGGACCCAAAAGATGCAGATGACCTAAAAGTCCCCGAGAATCCAAAAGACCCAAAAGTCCCCAAGGGTCCAGAAGACTCAAAAGTCCCTGATGACCCAAAAGACCCAAAAGACCCCCGAGTCCGGCAGGCAGGTATGCAACAAGGCAGTGAAGATCAATGAAAATTTGGTACAGCGGACCCACTAGTCCTTGAAAAATCTTTGATTTTTTGCAAGTAACAAATACTCAAATGCAATACCCTCTCCTCTGGCGAGGGTAACAAGACGCAGTGAGAATTGTTTTGCAATACATGTCCCCTACCAGTCCCAATGAAGGTTCTTGTTCCAAGCACTCAGCAATTGTGAGCCATGTACAGTAGGACAAATATACTTTTTATTTGGGCAGTTGTGTATAATGCCGCTTTCGCGACCAAAAATAATAAAAACAAGTACAGATACATTCAAAGTACACAGCCCCCATGCCAAATAAATAAATATCCTCCAGCGCGGCATTTCCAGCACGCCTGCGGCACCCGGCATTACCGCCCTGCAGCTCAGAGACTGTATTGGGAGGGAGAGGTGTACAATAATTGATTGATTAATTGCATAATTAAAATCGATAAATAATGATCAAACAATATTTTCTTAATCAATTGGCTAATAGCATACCTAAACCACCAGTACTTCATCCGAAGCTGTAACTTTTTGAAAATTAATGAAATAAGTCATCAATCGAAAAATTGAATGATTAATCAATAAATCAAAAATATCCTTTACAAGTCAGGAGACGACGATGGTTCACGAGCGAGCGGTATTCAATGACAAAGGACAGACTGTAACCGAAACAGGCCCGGAAATGTCAAAACGAAGGTTACTGACCCTGAAATGAGATAGAAAATAATGTATAATCAGTTATGAGGTTAGTTAGCTACACAACACCGAAAATTCGGTGAAAAATGAAATGAAAAAACAAAAAAAAATTTAAAATGGAAAAAAACAAAAAAAAACAATCGAGCTCCATGGGGCTAGACACATGACATTGGCCGAATCAAATATCGAAACCCCTGTCAGATTCCACCAAACCCCTCAGAGAAGATGTAGCTTGAACTCGATTACCCCCGAAAAAGACATCTTTTTCGGGCATGGCTCCGCCCACAATGGGCGCAATACGCCCACTCTAGGCAGGACACAACTAGATCATGATATCAACCTCCCACCAAAGTTTCATCAAGATCGGATGATATCATTGGGTAGTTATGCTGCGGACAGACAGACACACAGACAGACACACACACACAGGACGAATATAGTGGTCACTTGATAACTCGTGAACCAATAGCCACATCACTTGGTCATTGTCGTGTCCAAATACTAGCTTCCTAGCTAGTATACTACCTCAAAAGGTGTCTGAGATATTGCCCAGATGAGAAAGAAAAGAAAGAAATGATTAATAATGAAAATAAATAAATAATAATAACAAGTCAGGAGACGACGATGATTCACGAGCGAGCGGTATTCAATGACAAAGGACGGACTATAACCGAAACAGGCCCGGACAGGCCAGGCTCGGAAATGTCAAAACGAAGGTTAATGACCTTGAAATGAGATAGAAAATAATGTATAATCAGTTATGAGGTTAGTTAGCTGCACAATACCGAAAATTTGGTGAAAAATGAATGAAAAAAAAAAAATGAAATAAATAAAATGAAAAAATGAAAAATCGAGCTCCGTGGGGCTAGACACATGACATTCGCCTAACCAAATATCGAAACCCCTGTCAGATTCCACCAAACCCCTCGGAGAAGATGTAGCTTGAACTCGATTACCCCCAAAAAGACATCTTTTTCGGGCCTGGCTCCGCCCACAATGGGCGCAATACGTCCACTCTAGGCAGGACACAACTAGATTATGATATCAACCTCCCACCCAAGTTTCATCAAGATCGGATAATATCATCTGGTAGTTATGCTGCGGACAGACAGACAGAGACACAGACAGACGCACACACATGACGAATATAGTGGTCACTTGATAACTCGTGAACCAATAATCATAAAATAATTAAATAATCAATCAATTGGTTACTAGAATACCTA
This sequence comes from Myxine glutinosa, assembly GCF_964187855.1. NCBI lineage: Eukaryota > Metazoa > Chordata > Myxini > Myxiniformes > Myxinidae > Myxine > Myxine glutinosa. The sequence goes on from NW_027619607.1 coordinate 2,391, forward strand.
AACAACCACCATTTCATCTGAATCTGTAACTTTAAAAAAATGAAGTCATTAATCGAATAATTAAATAATTAATCGATTAATCAATGAATCAAAAATAGCCTTTACAGCCAAATCACTTGGTCATTGTTGTGTCCAATTATCAGCTTCCAAGCTCTAAAGGTGCCTGATATATTGCCCAGATGAGAAAAAATAAATAAGTACTTAATAAATCGATAATAATTAAGAATTAAGCAATTAATTGATTAATCAAAAAATAATAATAATGTTTTTGCCAAAGCACATGCTCACTATTGTGCCCAAATTGTAGCTTCCTAGCTCAAAGGATGGCCGAGATATTGCCCGGACAAAAAAACAAGAAAGAAACCGGAGTGAAAACTGAGTACGTACTCCCTTTCAGCACGCGTCATTGCCGGGGCCCCTTCGGTGCCCGGCAATGACGTTATGCAGCGCCTGGAGATGACGTTATGCAGCGCCTGGAGATGGCATAGGAAATGAGCGGTGCACAACAAACATGAAACAAACTTCAGATGTCCGTGTAAACGTACTTACATCCAACGTAATGGACGTAAAATTCTTCACAGCCTTCCTGCTCGTTCAGACGAGACTGTATAACTTCAGCGGAATCTACGACATCCAGACAAGATAAAAATCGATTTCGGAATGTTACAACACTTTCACGAGAATGAATGCACACGGCGGAATGAATAGGTCGTAATCAAAATAGGCCTCGGTCCATGAGCTCTGAAAAACTAGTCAAAGCTCTGCCCTTTTTTAACAGAATACACAACAAACTGCAACACAGAAGGAGGTCGTTTCACCATCATGCCCGCACTACTTTAACATCACATTAATCCAGTGTATTTGTTTATCAACTCCTGGAAGTGGGGAGGGGTTGGGAAAACATTGGGATAAGGACAGAGACATCATCATCATCGCCATGCACACACCACAACAGATGTAAAAAAGACAAGGGGGGCGGGGAGAGTGGAGCGAGAACGAGGATCGTCAGGAGGAGCAAGGAAGAGGATTGTCGGGGGGTGGGGGGGGGGGGGGCGAGGATTGTCAGAAGGATTTGCAGGATGCATTGTTAGAAGGAGGGGGAATTGTCAGGAGGGAGGTGATTGTCAGAAGGAGGGGGGAGAGAATTGTCAGGAGGGGGAGGAGGGTTGTCAGGAGGAGGAGGAGGATGGTCAGGAGGAGGTGTTTTCAGGAGGGGGATTGTCAGGAGGGGGATTGTCAGGAGGAGGTTTGTCAGGAGGGGGATTGTCAGGAGGAGGTTTGTCAGGAGGAGGTTTGTCAGGAGGAGGTTTGTCAGGAGGAGGTTTGTCAGGAGGAGGTTTGTCAGGAGGAGGCTCGTCAGTCGTCAGGAGGAGGATCGTCAGGGAGACTATGTCAGGGGAGGTCAGGAGTTTGACAGGGAGACGTATGTCAGGGGAGGTTTGTCAGGGGAACATATGTCGGGGGAGGTTTTTTCAGGAGGAGGTCAGTGGGAGGTTTGACAGGAGGGGGGGGGGGGGGGGGGGGGTTATCAGGAACAGGCTTGTCAGGAGTTCAGGGGGAGGTTTGTCAGGAGTTCAGGGGGAGGTTTGTCAGGAGTTCAGGGGGAGGTTTGTCAGGAGTTCAGGGGGAGGTTTGTCAGGAGGTCGGGGAGGTTTGTCAGAAGTTCAGGGGGAGGTTTGTCAGGAGTTCAGGGGGAGGTTTGTCAGGAGTTCAGGGGGAGGTTTGTCAGGAGTTCAGGGGGAGGTTTGTCAGGAGTTCAGGGGGAGGTTTGTCAGGAGTTCAGGCAGAGGTTTGTCAGGAGTTCAGGGGGAGGTTTGTCAGGAAGTGGTTTGTCAGGAAGAGGTTTGTCAGGAAGAGGTTTGTCAGGAAGAGGTTTGTCAGGAAGAGGTTTGTCAGGAAGAGGTTTGTCAGGAAGAGGTTTGTCAGGAGGAGGTTTGTCAGGGGGAGGTTTGTCAGGTCAGGGGGAGGTTTGTCAGGAGGTCAGGGGGCAGTTTGTCAGGTCAGGGGGAGGTTTGTCAGGAGGTCAGGGGGAGGTTTGTCAGGGGGAGATTTGTCAGGAGGTCAGGGGGAGGTTTGTCAGGAGGTCAGGGGGAGGTTTGTCAGGAGGTCAGGGGGAGGTTTGTCAGGAGGTCTGGGAGGTTTGTCAGGAGCTCAGGGGGAGGTTTGTCAGGAGGTCTGGGAGGTTTGTCAGGAGCTCAGGGGGAGGTTTGTCAGGAGTTCAGGGGGAGGTTTGTCAGGAGTTCAGGCGGAGGTTTGTCAGGAGGACAGGGGGAGGTATGTCAGGGTCAGCGGGAGGTTTGTCAGGAGGAGGACAGGAGGAGGTTTGTCAGGACAGGGGGTGGTTTGTCAGGAGGAGGACAGGGGGAGGTTTGTCAGGGGAGGAGGACAGGGGGAGGTTTATCAGAAGGTTTGTCAGGAGGAGGACAGGGGGAGGTTTGTCAGGAGGACAGAAGGAGGTTTGTCAGGAGGACATGGGGTGGTTTGTCAGGAGGAGGACAGGAGGAGGTTTGTCAGGAGGAGAGAAGGAGGTTTGTCAGGAGGACAGGGGGTGGTTTGTCAGGAGGAGGACAGGGGGAGGTTTGTCAGGGGAGGAGGACAGGGGGAGGTTTATCAGAAGGTTTGTCAGGAGGACAGGGGGAGGTTTATCAGAAGGTTTGTCAGGAGGACAGGGGGAGGTTTATCAGAAGGTTTGTCAGGAGGACAGGGGGAGGTTTATCAGAAGGTTTGTCAGGAGGACAGGGGGAGGTTTATCAGAAGGTTTGTCAGGGGAGGAGGACAGGGGGAGGTTTATCAGAAGGTTTGTCAGGGGAGGAGGACAGGGGGAGGTTTGTCAGGAGGACAGGGGGAGGTTTATCAGAAGGTTTGTCAGGGGAGGAGGACAGGGGGAGGTTTATCAGAAGGTTTGTCAGGAGGAGGACAGGGGGAGGTTTATCAGAAGGTTTTGTCAGGGGAGGAGGACAGGGGGAGGTTTATCAGGTTTGTCAGGGGAGGAGGACAGGGGGAGGTTTATCAGAAGGTTTGTCAGGTGGACAGGGGGAGGTTTGTCAGGGGAGGACAGGGGGGAGGTTTATCAGAAGGTTTGTCAGGACAGGGGGAGGTTTATCAGAAGGTTTGTCAGGGGAGGAGGACAGGGGGAGGTTTATCAGGTTTGTCAGGGGAGGAGGACAGGGGGAGGTTTATCAGAAGGTTTGTCAGGTGGACAGGGGGAGGTTTGTCAGGGGAGGACAGGGGGAGGTTTATCAGAAGGTTTGTCAGGACAGGGGGAGGTTTATCAGAAGGTTTGTCAGGAGGAGGTTTATCAGGGGGAGATTTGTCAGGGGGAGGTTTCGAACTTTTCCAGAGAGAGAATTCCATTCATCAACTTCTTGCTGAGAGAAAGACCCCGGTGTTGACACTTGACTGCCGTCCTCATCCCGACTCTCTTGACCGAACTTTACATTAAATAATTGCCTTTTCTCCGGACGTGTTACAACAACAAGCATGAGGATCAAACCCCATGTCCAAGCCCCAGATCCTTGTTTTACAATTTGCGTAGATACTCAACAGCACATTTACATCAATGGTCGTGTTGCTTCACCTTAACCAACAAACAAAGAACATCATTATGAGGTGTACGTGTTTCCATGTTGTGTTGTCTTCCGGCACGTGGTGTCATCACTCACGCCAGGTTCCGTCCGTCCGCTGACACGGGTAACTCTCTCCAATTTCCACCGCCACCTCCGCCTCGGCCTCTCCTTCGACCTCACATCCTTCCCGAGACTCTCCACCATGATTTTCCGCCATCTCGGCGTGCTGCAGTACTTCTCGTTTTGCGCCAGAAGTCAACGCAGCTTCGGCCGAAACATCATCAGCCATTAACCTTTGATCAGGAATACGCTTGAACTCCCACTCGGTATTTCGACTTTTCGAGGGTAATTCTCTAATACAAAAACAATGTATGTTTCTCAAGGAAGCCGACAAAAGAAAAATTAGGAGTACGGAAGCTCAACAAAAACTGACAAGAATGAGGAGAAACTTTAGAAATATCGACAAAAGCCACAGTTTACTGATGCTAATTATACCGTCATGGCTCACGGTATGTGCACAAAGACGAATGAAAAGCATGTGCGGCAGTTATAATTAAACCGCCCGTCGTATGGATGTTTGACACGGAAGTTGTATTGAGCACTTCCGGTTCGAGTATATAATATATAATATAATAATAATCTGTATATAATAATCTGTAATAATAATAATGTAATGTAATAATAATGTAATGATAATGTAATGTAATAATATAATAATAATAATGTAATGTAATGTAATAATAATAATAATAATATAAATAATAATCTGTATATATTAATATGGAGTCGGCATCTTTTGATTCAGGCACTTCGCCACGTCATTGGCCGGGCCGTGGCACGTGATTTTCAGGCGCCATTTTGTTACCCATTCAATTAGTCTGCATATTACGGTCGAATTTTCACGCGTTTTCTCGCTTTTGATTGTGGTGTCATTCACGAGATGGACAGCGGATCCCGACGCATCGATTCCTCACGAACCCAGAAAGATGCCGCCAATGGGAGCTGAAAGTGGAAAGAAAAGGTTGGAAGCGCAACAAAAATTCGTTTTTATGCGACGTATGTGACTATGTCTCAAACTTTTCCAAGATTGTGCTGCTGCTGCTTCTTTGATGAATCTGAAGGAGTATTCTTGTTTTGGAGTTGAAATTTGGGAGATTAATTTTCTATTCTAGCTGGGTTTGTTTGTTTACATTACAGCCTGCATGTGTAAACAAAAGAATGACTGGCCTGTCAGTAAAAAACTAGGACCCCTGCACCTGCAGCTTACCTGGACCCTGACCAAATGTTGTAACCCAAATTTTGGAGCGTTATAACCGGTAGGTCTGAAGAAGAAGAATTTTTGAGTAATTTACGTGAGCTTTCCCCAAAAAATTAACATGTCCGCCATTTTTAAGACACTTCCTGTCACGTGACCGGCGTGGCCTCCACAATTTAACATCAGGACCCTGTCCTCATGTTGCAACCAAAATTTGGTATCATTTTGACTGGTAGCCTGGCGTTGGCTTAGCGGTTAGGGTGCCGGCTTGGGATCCGAGGATCCTGGGTTCGAAATCCCGGTCGATCGCTGAATTAACGCCAGGGGGGTTGACTCAGCTTGTCATCCTTCCGAGGTCGGCAAATTGAGTACCAGCTTGCTGGGATGAATGATCCCGGTGTGTACCCCGATTCAGAATAGGTGCACAGCATCCCTGCGCATCGCAAGAGGCGACCAAGGGTTGGCGTCAGGAAGGGCATCCGGCCATAAAAACATTGCCTCAAACAGGGAACTGTGGCGGACACAAAAGCCCACTGGCGTGGTGACATCATTCCGCGCACCAAGTGGGCGGTGGCCACGCCCGAGGGGTAGGCGTGGCCTCATGATATTCACCGGGCGCGCAGCCCGGAGCGCGCCAGTGTTACAGTGAGCTCCTGAAATAAAGACGCTTATAAGTTACCGCTTGTCCGCTTCCTCCTTGCTCGCAAGCAGCGCGCGTAACGCCGCGCTTTACTGGTGACCCCCTCGACGTTGGATCTGCCGGAGCGATCCTTCCACACGCGACGCCATTGCCATGGCCAACTTCATCAAACTTCCCGAATTTTGGGAGGCTCAGGCCGAAGTCTGGTTCGTCCAGGCCGAAGCCCAATTTCAGCTTCGGCGCCTCACCGGCGATGACACGCGCTATTGCCACGTCGTCGCCTCCCTCGGGCCCGGCACGGCCGCTCGAGTTGTGTCCGTCCTTCGCCACCCACCGGACGGCCACAAGTACGAGGCACTCAAGCGGCTCCTCCTAGCCACGTTCGGCCTCACGGACGACGCACGGGCCGACCGCCTCCTGGATCTCCCCGAGCTCGGTGACACGCGCCCGTCGGTCCGAATGGACCATATGCTGTCACTGTTGGGCGACGAAGCCCCCGGTTCTCTATTCCGGGCGCTTTTCCGTCGCCAACTTCCAGCGCAGGTTCGCCTCGCGTTGGCCGGGACCGGGCTGACGGAACCCCGAGCATTGGCGGCCGAGGCGGACAAGTACTTCGCCGCTTCGGACACGCGGGCGAGAGTCGGCGTGGCCGTCACGGCCCTCGTGGCTGATGCTGCTAATGCTGCTGATGCTGCTGATCCACAGCATCAGCTTATACAGCATACGCAGCATGCTGATACGCACCTCGTGACCGCCGCCACGCGCCGCCCACCGCCGCGGCGAAAACCGCCACCGCGGGGAAACCCGCCAACTCCACCGGCCTGGCGGAGCCAGCCGCGCTCCTCCAGCTCCACCACCTGGTGCTGGTTCCACGCCAAGTTCGGCCACGAAGCTCGGCAGTGTCATCCGCCATGCTCCTTCAACAGGTGGGGAAACGCCCGGGCCGGTGCTCAATAGTGGCGATGAGCGCCGGCCGTTCGAGCAGCCTGCTGTTCATAACGGACACCTTCTCCGGGCGCCGTTACCTGTGCGACACGGGAGCGCAGGTGAGTGTCGTTCCCGCCGGCACGTCAGACAAGCACGCCGCGGGTGGGGGCCCCGCGCTGCTTGCCGCGAACGGGACGCCCATCCGTACGTACGGAAAACGCTGCCTCTCTCTGCGGTTCGGAGGGCAGGTTTTCCGATGGACGTTCGTCACCGCCGACGTGCCCATGACACTGCTTGGCGCGGAGTTCCTGTGCGCTAATGGGCTCCTGGTCGACGTCAAGCGCAGACGTCTTGTCCAGGCCGAGACGTTCAGCTCGCTCGCTTCTGCGTTGCCCAGCTCGGCGAGCAGCTCAACGAGCGGCTTGCCAAGCGGCTTGCCGAACGGTTCGGTTCCGGCCACGTTGGTCTGTACGCTTCCGGTAGCGGACGCATTCACCCGCCTCCTCGCCGGCTTCCCGGCCCTCACGCGGCCCACCTTCTCGGCGGGGGCCGTCAAGCACGGGGTGGCCCATCACATCCCCACCGTCGGGCCACCGGTCTACGCCCGGGCACGCCGCCTCGAGCCGACGAAGCTGGCGGTGGCAAAAGCGGAGTTCGCTACCCTGGAGCGACTCGGCATCGTTCGGCGCTCAGAGAGCGCTTGGGCGTCGCCGCTGCACATCGTGCCGAAGCCCGGCGGGGGATGGCGACCGTGCGGGGACTATCGCCGTCTCAATGACGCCACGACTCCCGACCGCTACCCCGTCCCCCACATTCAGGACTTTTCCGCCCGTTTGGCGGGCATGTCCTTCTTCTCGAAGGTGGACCTCATACGCGGCTACCATCAGGTCCCCGTCAGGCCGGAGGACGTCCCGAAGACGGCGGTCATCACGCCATTCGGACTCTTCGAGTTCCTGCGCATGCCCTTCGGTCTGAAGAATGCGGCTCAGGCGTTCCAGCGACTGATGGACAGCGTCCTGCGTGACTTGGATTTTGTCTACGTCTACCTGGACGATATCCTCGTCGCCAGCGCGTCCCGCGAAGAGCACCTACGCCACCTCCGCACGCTCTTCGAACGCCTGGGCCAGCATGGCCTGATTGTGAACCCCGCAAAGTGCCGGTTTGGCGCCGCCATAATCGATTTTCTGGGGCACCGTGTCACCAGGCACGGAGCCGTCCCCCTGCCGGCCAAGGTGGAGGCGGTGAAGGGGTTTCCGCGCCCCCGCACGATCAGAGGGCTGCAGGAGTTCCTGGGCATGGTGAACTTTTACCATCGGTTCCTGCCCCGTATCGCCCAGCTCCTGCGCCCCCTGCACGAAGCTCTCCGAGGTAAGCCGGGCAAAGGCGACGTTACCTGGACCGAGCAGATGGACACGGCGTTCACGGGCGCGAAGCTCGCCTTGGCTAACGCCACCATGCTCGCGCACCCGGCGCCCGATGCACCGATCGCCCTCACCACCGATGCCTCGGACTACGCGGTGGGCGCGGTGCACGAGCAATGGGTGCGTGGAGCTTGGCAACCGCTGGCGTTCTTTAGCCGGCAGCTTCGCCCGCCCGAACGCCGTTACAGTACCTTCGACCGCGAGTTGCTCGGGCTTCACTTGGCGGTCAGGCACTTCCGCCATCTGCTCGAGGGCCGTGCGTTCACTGCCTTCGTCGACCACAAGCCGCTGATCTTCGCGATGGGCAAGGTCACCGAGCCGTGGTCGGCCCGGCAGCAGCGTCACCTCTCGGCCGTGTCCGAGTACACGACGGACATCCAGCACGTCGCGGGGAAGGACAACCCGGTGGCGGATTGCCTTTCCCGGGCCGTCGCCCACGCAGTCCACCTCGGCATCGACTATGCCCGGATGGCAGCGGACCAGGCCGCTGACCCCGACGTCCAGGCCTTGCGGACCGCCGTCACGGGCCTCCGCGTCACCGAGGTGCCGTTCGACGGCGCGGGCGCGGCCCTCTTGTGCGACGTCTCCCTCGGGCGTCCTCGCCCCATCGTGCCCGCGGGCTGGCAGTGCCAGGTGTTTGACGCCATCCATGGCCTGTCCCACCCGGGCGCGAGGGCCTCCCAAAGGCTGATCGCCGACAAGTTCGTCTGGCATGGCCTCCGGAAGGCCATCCGCGGCTGGGCCAGGACGTGCCTCGCGTGCCAGCGCGCCAAGGTGCACCGGCACACCCAGGCCCCATTGGCCCCGTTCACGGTGCCGGAACGCCGGTTTGACCACGTCCACGTGGACCTGGTGGGACCTCTGCCCCCCTCGCGGGGTTTCACCTACGTCCTCACCATGGTGGACCGCACCACCCGGTGGCCGGAGGCCGTGCCCTTGGCGTCGACAACGGCGGCCGATGTCGCGCAGGCTTTCATCGCCACCTGGGTCGCCCGGTTCGGCACCCCCTCAGACATCTCGTCCGACCGCGGCCCCCAGTTCACCTCGGAGCTCTGGGGGGCGGTCGCGCAGGGGCTCGGGGTCCGGCTGCACCGAACCACGGCCTACCACCCCCAGGCTAACGGCCTGTGTGAGCGATTTCACTGCTCATTGAAGGCCGCGCTCCGGGCCACCCTCCGCGACGGCGGCTGGGTCGACAGGCTCCCCTGGGTCCTGCTGGGCCTCCGGACGGCGCCCAAGGAGGACCTGCGCGCATCCGCGGCGGAGTTGATCTTCGGGCAACCGCTGCGGGTGCCGGGCGAGTTCCTCCCCGACTCCACGGCACCATGGTCCGCGGCACAGCAGCGCTCCGCTCTGCAAGAGACCGCCCAGAGGTTCGCCCCGGTGCCAACGGCATGCCACGGGCACCCACCGACGCACGTCGCCCCGGAGCTTCGCACGGCGGAGTACGTCTTCGTCCGCCACGATGCCCACCGGACACCACTGCGGCCCCCGTACGACGGGCCTTTCCGCGTGCTGGAGACCGGGGCGAAGCACTTCACCCTGGACATCGGCGGTACTCCTGACCGCGTTTCGGTGGACCGCCTCAAGCCGGCCCACCTCGACGTGGACCATCCACCGCCAGTGGCCCGACCCCCACGTCGGGGCCGCCCCCCTGCGGGCGGACCCCCGGCACCGCCCCGCCACGCCGCCCCCCGGTCCTGCACCCATCCCAGGGGCAGCCAGGGGCATCCCACCTGGCATCCCTGCACCCCGGACGCCGCCGATCGCCAGGGGGCGCTTCGGCCTGGTCATTCGTCTGCCCCGCAAACTGGCCCTCCAGGTGCGCGGGAATTCTGGGGAGGCGCATGTGGCGGACACAAAAGCCCACTGGCGTGGTGACATCATTCCGCGCACCAAGTGGGCGGTGGCCACGCCCGAGGGGTAGGCGTGGCCTCATGATATACACCGGGCGCGCAGCCCGGAGCGCGCCAGTGTTACAGTGAGCTCCTGAAATAAAGACGCTTATAAGTTACCGCTTGTCCGCTTCCTCCTTGCTCGCAAGCAGCGCGCGTAACGCCGCGCTTTAGAACCATGATTGTCATGGGGCCCACAAGGCTATCCCCCGCTCTAGCGGGGAAAAATGGCCTTAAAACGATCATTCATAATCATTCATTCATTCTGACTGGTGGTTCTGGAGAAGAAGATTTTTGAAGGAATTTACTAAGCCCACCATTTTGACCTACTTGGTCATGTGACCGGAACGAGTTTTGCAGTCCCTGCTATCTTGCTGCCAAATGTCAGCCCCATTGGCCGAGCAGTTTGGCTGGAGAAGTCGAAATAGGAGACTGACGTTGCACGATGCAGACACCTTATCACAAATTTCAATTCCAGATGAGCTTAAAAATTAAACAGAGGGCCCTCCTCCTAGGCCTTGCCTAGTGATCCTTCACAAAACGATGATATGCTTCACACTTGATTAAATTTTGCCTCGGAGGAAATTTTTCTACAATGAAATTGCGATCTGGAGGAAACTTTTCGACAATTAAATTTTGCTCTTGAATATTTTTTCCCTGAAGAAATGAAATCATGCTCTGATCCCAATGTCGCTTGCTGATGGCTAGATTAGTCAGGTTCACTATGTTTTTTCGTTCAAAATCATGGTAGATTAGCAAACCTATACATTTTTGGAAACGTTATTACATGGAAAATCTGAAAATCAATGTTTACATTTGCCAATTCCGACCAATTCGATTCGACCAATTCGACCAATCGACCAATTCCATTCGACCAATTCGACCAATCGCTTCGATCGACCATTCGACCAATTCGATCGATTTGATTCGATTCGATTCATCGAATTCGATTCGATTCGTCGAATTCGATTCGATCGACCATTCGATCAATTCGATTTGCCAATCAATTTGACCGACCTTTGCTTGTGTGGAACGGACTGTGAAAACGATGCGGACTATATTGTCGGATACGACACACAGGACAGTGATGACGAACTCTAAATGGCATATTCTGTAATCGTGTATGTTTGATGCCATTGACTGCCTGTGTATATTTTGTCATTGACTGCCTGTGTAAATGTGAAGTTATACTGACTGCATGTGTATATATGATTTTGCTGACTGCCTGTGTATGTTTGGTGATATGAATTATTGTGACGCATTTTGATGTTATTAACTGCCTGTACAAAATGATAACATGTATTTGATTATGCAACTTATCGCGAATATAAAGACAGTATTTTGCAATTCAAAACCTTTGATTCGTGTCTTACCATTCCCCATAGCACTAATTTGATACTTTCATTGGATTCCTTGTCCCTGAAAATATAGGTTTAGTATATATTTTAAAGTTTTTAGGGTAATTAGAGGCAGAAATAGAACAAAATATGTATTTTACAGTGGCCATTTTGAAAATCCAAAATGGCCGCCATACAGGTATCTCTCCAAATGTAAACATTGATTTTTAGTTTCCTTATGCTATAACCTTTCCAAAAATGTATAGGTTTGCTAATCTACCATGATTTTGAACGAAATATAATTTATTGACATGGTGAACCTGACTAGATGGAAACAAACAGCCAGATAACTTCATTTCATCGATTCATTCTGACACTCGTGTTCTTTATCTGGTTTTTATTTACAGAAACACATCAATGACGCCCAGCGTGAAACAAAGCGAGCCTTGGGCTTTGATAGATGTAATTATGAAGGAACCACAGTTATAATATCTGTTTTCTGTTGTTTTTCAGACGTCACTGGTTTGGACAACTCCGCAGCTTCAGTCACGAGTTCAGTCCATGCCATAATGAATGACATGCCTGATCCCTGGGAACGGATAAGGATACTGGAGACTCAGAATCAAGTGCTGACACTGAGATTGCAGAGGGAGCAGAGGTAAAAAAGAAAGCTACAAGCAGCCAAGTCTACACTCGAAAGCAAAACACGAAAAGTTTTCAGCGCTGATCAGATGGACAAAATGTCGAGAACATCTACACGGGTGCAAATGGCAAAATGAAAAGTATAAAAAATCACAAAAGCTGCAATTTGCTTGTGGAACTACCGGCCATGAAGAGTGCTGAATCAGGGGCAGCCACTTCCCTTTCTCTGGTCTCTACGGCGCAAGATGCAAGCTTTTTTTTTACCATGGAGCCTGGAATTTTGGATGAGACATTCAACCTTAAGTTGAAGGTTTCTTCTATCAACGATAAAGAATGGGAGTGCTGTCTCACATTGGATGAAATGTCCATAAACGCTGGCTGTCAATTTGGCAACAGGTTATTTGAGTTCATGATGACAATGATATCAAGTTTCATTCTGAACTAGAATGGCACTCGTAGAGAGCATACCTCCGCAAGGCTGAACAGTTTGTTTTGTATCCCAATGATAGGCCGGATCTGGATTCGGACCTGAACCAAAATCGAATCGGTTAGTTCTTGTCAACTAACCAACTCATCCATCAAGTTTAGTCATGTCATCCTTAACCTTTTGAAACATCATGCTATATATCACTTTTCACCCGATCCCTCAATGGTGAAGAATCACTTAAAATTTAAATAACTTTTGTATAAACAACAACCACCTTTACAGGCCATTTTTCCCCGCAGAGCAGGGGTTGGCCTTTTTTGGGTACCATGGTCCCCTTTTTGAAGCAATGTTTTATGGCCGGATGCCCTTCCTGCCGCCAACCCAGTTAGTCGCCTCTTGCGACACACAGGGAATTACCAGTGAACTGGTACTCAATTTTCCGACCTCGGAAGGATGACAGGCTGAGTCAACCCCCCTGGCATTGATTCAGCGATCGACCGGGATTCGAACCCAGGATCCCAGTATCCCAAACGGGCACCCTAACCGCTAAGCCAATATTCAGATATTCACCAAAATCGAATTGATTCGTCCTTGTCACACACCCAACCTGTCAACCAAGTTTCGTCCAAATCCATCCATAACTTTTTGAGATACCGTGCTATGTATTGGTTTCAGCCCCATCACTCAATGGTGAAGAATCACTGAAAAATTAAATAATTATCCTATCCAAATCCATATTCAGATCTTCACCAAAATCAAATCGATTACCGTAAAATTCGGACTATTAGCCGCAACTTTTTCCCTCAACTTTGACCTCTGCGGCTAAAATAACGATGCGGCTTGTTTATGGAATTTTCATAAACTTGGAGTGAATGAATCCATGATCAGACGTTGGAGAAAGCAGAGGGGCGAACTTTCTCGCTGCAAAAAGTCAACAAAGGCTTTCAGAGGTAGGAAATGCCGATGGCCCGAACTGGAAGACGAACTTGAAGACTGGGTTAACACACAGAGAGTGGATGGTCGGGGTGTTTCTACTGTTCAGATTAGACTCAAAGCAAGATCGATCGCTGCAGAAAAGAAAATAGAAGAATTTCAGGGCGGGCAGTCATGGTGTTTCAGATTTATGAAACGCAAAGGTCTTTCTGTCAGAGCACGAACGACTCTCTGTCAACAACTCCCTCCTGACTTTGAAGAAAAAATCGCAAACTTTCGGAACTACACGCAGGAGAAAATAGCAGAGAACGTCATTGCTCCGCAGGACATAATTAATATGGATGAGGTCCCTCTGACCTTTGACCTACCTCTCAATCGGACTGTAAACAAAAAAGGCAACCGTGATTGAATTTGTGCTTTGCGCGCGTCTGACAAGTTTCTGTGGCTGTCGAGTTTCTCACTTTTTGTGGTTAATAAATGGTTGCGGCTTATAAACCAGTGCGGCTTGTGTGTGTTTAAATTCCACTTTTAAAAAAAAATTAGGGGATGCGGCTTATATAACGATGCGCTCAATAGTCCGAAATTTACGGTAGTCATTGTCACACACACAACCTCTGCACCAGGTTTCGTCCAAATCCGTCCATAACCTTTTGAGATATACTGCCATATATCGTTTTTGGCCCTATCTCCCAATGGTGAAGTATCACTTAAGAAATTCTACTAGTTGGATCCGAATCCGGATCTTCACCAAAATTGAATCATTTCATCTGTGTCACATACACTACCTTTCTGCCAAATATCATCCGAATCCGTCCACAACCTTTTGAGATATCTTGTTCACAGACAGACAGACAGAAACAAACAAACAAACAAGACAGACAGGGGTGAAAACATAACCTCCATCCACCTTTGGTGGTGGAGGTAAAGATGCAGTTGCTTACAGTAAATGAATACACATTTGCATATGAAATCAAATACATCTGGCACCATTCATCATGTATCCATGAATGGCAGCCCTCAATCTTCCTACTCCTTCCTTCCAACGTTCCTACTCCTAAAGATTCTGCCACTCTTGTGATACTCCAGAGCAGACAATTTTCTCGATACTTAGAGACCCTGTGAAGACCCTTCGAGACCTCGAGGTCCAATGGAACGCCACTAGTGAAGTGTAAATTGGATGTGCTCACCATTTCAATCAAAATGATGTCTTTATTTGACATTCGGTCGATTAGTTCCTGGGATTGAAAGGGTTGACCATCAAAGGCCTGTTGCTCAGTCCCTCGCCTTTTTCTTTTTTACCCCAACCCACATGCTATACCAAGCTTCTCCTTCTAAAACTCCCACCCTTGAACCTACCTGACCCTCCCCACTCTTTCCCTGGATTTCACTCCCACCCATTTCTCAGCTGCGTCGAAATTCATTTCATAATTTGCGTCTACATAGCGATGATTGCATAGCGCTGGTGGCTGGATGAGTAACAAAATGGTGCCCATTATGACAACATTGTCGAGTTGGCCAGACTCTCAATATACGGCACTGCTTCTGGTATTTTCATGTACAGTACAGTATTGTGCTGCACGGCTGTAATAAATGTATCAGAACATTCGCAATCTTTGTCATCAATCAACCCAGTATGTGATTGCCCTCGGAGATTTTTTCCCTACGTTTTTACAATTACAACAAGGCCGGCCATAAAACCATCCATAAAACAACAAGAACTATCCACTACAAGCAGGCAGAGCCGTTCGGTAACAAAGCCCTGCCTCCAAAGAAGATCGTAACCGGAAAGCCACACCCCCCAAGGTTCATGATTGGTCGGTGTGACATGAGGAGAGAAGCTTCGAGCAGGAAGAAGAGTCTCTCTCAGTCGCTTTGTCTCTCTGCTGGTTCTGGCTTGAAGAAGAAGCTCATCATTGTTGGTGTGCTGGTGATTTTGGTTCACTTTTGAAGGAACGTGGAACTTTTTCTGCACCGGCAGCATTTCGACAGAGGTGGGCAATATTTGGGCTCACTCGGGAGCTTGGAGGAACTGAGGAGAGGTAGGGACCGTTTTCGCCTTACACCCTTGGCGCCTTCGTCGGCTGTCACCATCTTGTTCACTCATGCGCAGGAAGGGCTAAACTTGACCATCGCCACCACTCGCTGAAGATACCCATTTGGAGACAGATAAGGTCGGCACGAAAAGGAAACATTTTATTTTATTTTCCCCTGTGTGTCCGTTTCTGTGTCTGAGTGGAGGATCCTCAAAGTAGGAGTTTCAATTAGTTTTTCACCACAACTTTATTTCACCTTTGATTCTCATTAAATTAATTATTGTTGCATTTTATTTGTTGTTGTTTATTCGTTGTGGGTTTGGATTAAACCCGTGTGCTTCGTATAGATAAACGTCTCGTTGCCTTCTGTCCCGCGCGCGCCATAAAAATAACCGCCTTACATTATTCGGCCGCTCGCCTCGGAAATTAAGGACCGTTTCGGCTTTCCGTCATCCAGTGGTATTCATCGCTGGGTGACACGACAATATTTTAAACCTTTTCGACCCTTTGGACATATTCAAGACTCCTTAAGACTTTTAGACCCCTTGGGCCTTCGACCTTTAGACCCTAATTACTATTGGAAAATACCATTTAGATCTTTTGGCCCATCAAGACCCTTGTAGAGCCCTATCGCCCTGTCAGACCCCCATTTAAATGCACACCACTCAAACATCTATAAGTCTTCTTGCAATCCACAGACTATAATTTTTCAGCAAGTCATGTGCAATCTCTACCCACACAAAGGGTGGGTACTCTGCTAGGTTGAACATAATTTGCATATTGGGTCACTGAATTGGTTTACTAATCAAAACCTGGAAGCATGTTGTTTGTTTGGATTTCACAAGTATCATGCCATGCACGACATCTTTCTTGCCTGTCTGTGAGCAGGATATCTCAAAAAGTTTGGATGGATTCAGCCAGTGGACATGTTCGGTGTGAGACGAGGATGAATTGATTTGATTTTGGTTAAGATGCAGATCCAGATCCTATAATTTTTAAAAAGTGATTTCTTCACTATTGATAGATGGGGTCAAAAACGATATATAGCACGATATTTTAAAACGTGGATGGATTATGCCAAAACCTGGTGGATGATTTGAGTGACAATAACAAGCTGATTAGATTTTGGTTGAGGTCCAGATCCAGATCCGGCCTATCAGTGGGATAAAAAAAGTAAACTGTTCAGCCTGGCTTCGGTATGAGCTCCACTAAGTCCCGTTCTAGTTATTCCTCGGTATAACCTTGCCAACTCTTTTTCGATTCTTCCAACAACATTTGGAGTTTTACTTCGCTGTGAAGAACATTTCTGCTGAGAATGAAGTCTCACATACCCTTTTACAGGTAGGGGAACATGGATTTCCAAAGTACAACCGATGGACCCTGACTGATGTGCAGAACAAAGATCCGGACTACACATTGAACCGATTTATTGAAGAATTGGAAGCTGCTGACAACTTTTGTGTCAAGGCTGAAACTACCCTATTATAAGAAATAGCCCCATGGGTGACTGGTGGTTATTTCCCTACTGTTTTTGAGAAGATTTTTATACAAATTACCTGAATTTGAGGTGCAACACCCCTTTTCAGCCAACCTATTATAGGGGCAGATCCAGATGGGGAGCACAACCCCATAAGACCTAACCGTTCTGATGGATCACACCAAATTTGGTCCATATCAATCATGTAGTTTGTGACGAAAATATGTTTTAATGAATATGAGAGATGAGTGGAGGGAGCACCTGGGCCACTTTCCAGGGGAGATACAGCCATGGAAAGCACAACTTAAGGTTAGTGCATGGTCCCAATGCCTCGTGGCGAGTTTGGTCTGAATCTGTTTGGCGTTGTCTGAGAAGAAGATTTTTTGAATGAAATACCAATGTTTGGGGCAAAACCCTCCTTTTACTCCCTCTGTAGGGGTGCATCCAGGTGGGGAGCACAACCCCATGGGACCTTGCTGTCCTGTTGCGTTGCACCAAATTTGGTCCTTATCTTAGTTGACTCCATGACAATCAATGGTTGGCCTGAGTGCAACGACAAAGCAGAGCCCCTTAGAGGGTTCTGGAGCTGTCGCGAAGAACTGGCTGTTGAAAACGGTATCATTCAAGGGAGAGCAGGTTGTTATCCTGAATTGTTTCCAACATGAAATTATTCAAAAGATCTACTTTGGGCACTTTTTTGTAAGGGTGGAGATGTAATGTATGTGCTCCAGCTACAATGCAAGTGATCTTTGTGTTTGACATGGAAGTCATAAGAGCACTTCCGGTTTGAGTGAAAATGGATGAGCTTTCTTTGTGTACTGCTGAGGTTGAAAATATCGTCTGCCCAAGACAGAACATGGCTGATGGTGAGGCGCAAAAGTTTGAGTGGCAACCTCCTTGAAGTGGTTTCTTTAAGAAGTAGATGGGAGGGTTTGTCAGACGGTCCTTTCAGAGAGACAGGGTGAGTGTGTGGAATATGTCAGGATTCAAAGACATATTCCAAATGTTGGATCAGCTTCTGATTCTATGAAGGTCTGCAGAGAGGGAAGAGGCTGCTGCCTGTCTGAAGAGTGGGTAATGATATGGCAGATGGTGGAATCGTCAGTAAAGTGATGGGCAGGATTTTTCAGGGAGTCAGAGAGATCGTTGATGACGAAGAACAAGAAGACGAGGCCCAAGATACTGCGTTGGGGTACTCCAGCCTTGACATGGAGAGTTGAATAACATATACCATGGATACATCTCAAATGGTCTTTCACAAAGAGCATGTTGACACTAAACCTATCAAAGTACTCCCAGGTACAACACGACCAAGCGTATGCTTGACTAGAACGGCTGAGCGGCATGTCGTTTCATCAATATCTGATGTTACATTTTAAAAGGGAACTATTTGATGAGGGAAGATTCAATCCAAAAAGATTAGAGTAAATTGTACCAGATTTACTTCACAAACATTACTGAATCCCTCCCGCTTCCCCCAAAAAAGAATATCAAGAAAGACCATAAAGCCAAAAAAAAGTATTGAACTCCAAAACCCAAATTATTACATAATAATAAGCATTTGTCCAATCACCGCAAGTTATTAAAATAACAGGATAATCATTCCAAAGTCAAAGTCACGGCCTAAACAGAATATCTTGCTGTAGATGAAGATGAGCAAAGCTGGTTGCACTTGCATAAAAATTTTTGAAAAACATTTCACTACATACGCCTGGTCCCAGATACTGGGTGGCCCTACATAGGCCTAGTCCCAGGTACTGGGTGGTCTTACATAGGCCTAGTACCAGGTACTGGGTGGCCTTACATAGGCCTAGTACCAGGTACTGGGTGGCCTTACATAGGCCTGTTTCCAGGTACTGGGTGGCCCACAAAATGAAGACTTTTCCTTACTTCACGGGTTTGCAAGCAGCGAGCGTTAGGCCCACACATCATATGAAATATGAAGAGACCATTGGGGAAGAAAATCTGTTCAGTACTTTTTTGGGCATGGTGGTTAAAGGTTGCCCATTAACTCAATGAGAGTCAGATGGTGAAGGATGCTATTTCAGTAAACGACACTTCAAAACTTTACTTTGAACAAGACAGGTACACGTTGGGCCGTGCGGGATGATGAAACTACCCTTGCCTGCGAGAGGCGTTCCTCACTTTCTCAATGAATCTTTTGAAGATCTCCCCATTTGTCGAAACTTTCAAAGTTGAATGGCATGGCCTGCTCATGGAGCCAAAATAATCTGGGAATAAGATTCTCCAAAATAATGGAGAATCATGGGATTATTTTCTACGGGGACGAGAAGATTTTTACACAAAGGCAACACATTCTCACAGGGCTGAGGGCGAAGACGGTGGCGCCCATCTCGATGAGGACTTGATGGTCTTCACAAGTTGTTTTCTACAGATCTCCAAGAATATTGTTCATATTTCATGAATACAATGTTGTTTAATACAAATGAAACTTTTCAATCTGAACTGTAAATGTCGTCATTTTGTGAGCTACCCTGAATAAAGTTCAAAATCGATTCGACGCGATATATAGAAGGGAGCATCTGATTGCCCCGTCTTTCTGCAGTAAACTCCGTCTTTAAAATATCCTTCCTGCACCCACTCCTGCAAGGATAAGAGGGGATGGGGTGACAAGAGAGGGACAGAGAAAGAGAATTAGGAACATTTTCGTAAGCAAAATCACCGATGGATGACTGGAAGCTATTGAGAGGTTCACCAACTTCAGCGGATTGTAAACATATGCCTAACCAACTCACCCCAAACCCCCCTTTCCTTTCAGATTCCTCTGAATAATTGAGACTGTGTTCAAAAGTGAACAAACCAAAGATTGAGCAGAACTTAAGAAGGGGGTACGGGACAAAAGGGAAGGTAAATGACTGGAAATTTTACAAACTGTCCTCTTATTTAGGTTCCTCCACTGTTGTCATAATGTTTCTTGTATTTTGTGTTTGATTGATTCAAGAGTAGAAAATAAATTCCCTTTTTTAGGCCATTTTCCCTGCTAGAGCGGGGGTTGGCCTTGCGGGCTCCATGACGGTCATCATGGTTTCCTTTTTGAGGCAATGTTTTTATGGCCAGATGCCCTTCCTGACTCCAACCCTTTAGTCGCCTCTTACGACATGTAGGGATACGGTGTACCTATTCTAAAACGGAGCACACACCGGCACATTCATCCCAGCAAGCTGGTACTCAATTTGCCGACCTCGGAAGGATGACAGGCTGAGTCAACCCCCCCTGGCGTTAATTCAACGATCGACCAGGATTCAGACTCAGGATCCTAGGATCCCAAGCCAGCACCCTAACGAAGCCAACACCAGGCTCAAGAGTAGAAAATATGGCCAATTTTAGAAAAGGCTGGAAAGTCTGGTCAATTTTAAAACCACATTGTTTCGCTTCCATTCCCCTCGCAAGGATTGACAAGCAGACAGAGACCCGTATCCGATATGCAAGGAGTCACTCCAGTCAATTGGCTGTGTGATGTCATGACCTTTCCCTCTGCATTTCACCTGCAGTGTAACTTCACTTACGATTACGTCTAATAAATAAATGAAATAAAAACCCGCTTTTGATTCCATTCCGACCGACTCGTTTATCATCACCTCCACATATGTTAACACCCCTCATGTATTTATTATGCTAACTAGCTGGGCCTACCCGTCATTTCGCTGACGTGTTTAATAAAAAAGGAGCATGTTGTACTTCACAAGCACATTGCATGTAAAATGAACTGAAACACGAAAAAAAGATCTTTTAAAACACATTGTTGTTGTTGGTATAACAGTGTACTATTGTTACCTCGAGAAGTATTACTATATGTAATTTCGTATGCGTCCATCACTTTTATTCCAAAGGATTCCTGCCATCGTACCATTGGTCAAATCCTGCTTCTTCCTCTTCTCCCAGAAAGAAAGGTTTTTAAAACAGGAATTTTTATAATGAAACAGACACCAAACTTTGTTCCAAGTAAACCAATTATTAGCTTTGCAAGGGTATCATCTTATTATTCTACAACAGCAGGAACCCTTTAGGATAAAGCGTGATGGACGGTCGCTTCTCCTTTTAGACAAATTAACCGAGCACAACCTCATGCTTCTTCCTATTGCAGGTTCAAATCCCATTTACTGTCCATTGTGTACTCATGCTCTTGCAATTCTGGTGTAAGGACGATGACATCACCTAATGCTTGTCATATACGTACATACACCTTAGATTGTTTAGTGGAAAAGAAAACAAATCCTCATCACCTCCTCATCCCTTCTTTTTCTTATTTTACAAATTACAAACAGCAAACTCACCTGCATTTGTTCACTGCTGAAGGGTCCATATATTTCTGCAGAATCCGTATTTTCCCATTTGAATTCCCACTGAACCTCTTCCGATTGTAGTTCTGAGGACAAATAAAAGAGGAGCGGGCAGAGAGGGGAAAAACATGAGCATATTCACATGGTTAACAGGTGGAGGTGGGCAGAGCATGAGCATGTTCAGTCATGGAAGACCAAATTTACAGGAGTTTTTCAGGACAACAAGTTGTTTTCCAGGACCTTTAATGCAAATGTTTTATGTAACAAGTGACGTCAGAATAAACCACAAGAATATGAATTAAACCTTGTTTGTTTGCTGTTATTCCATTAAATGCGTGAAGCCATTTCAGTGTGGCTTTCATGGTAAATCCCAGGGAAAGGTCATAATTGGTAGCGTTCTCTTAAAGAAGCCGGCAACGGAATTAACAATTCCAACCAGGGGCCTGCAGATTCTCTATAATTGCACAATTTTCTTGGATATTCTATTTGCACAATCTTTATATTTGTACAGGAGTTTCAAGGACTTGGACAACCTTTTTAGGACTTTCCAGTACTGGAAAATGCTTTTGTATTTTTCCAGGAATTTCAAGGAGTTTCAAGGACTGTGCAAACTCTGTGTGAGAAAGCATGGCTTTGATTAACTATAATCGCAAACCCCACTTCTAATTCTCACCGGGTCTTTCTCTCTTCTTCACTTCTGTTGACATTTTCTCATCCTCAGCAAACATATCTAGAGTATCCACGGCTTGTACTGAAGGCCCCTTTTCTGCATTCCCGTTTCTCTTGGAGGCTCCCAATACACGTAGGCGGTGAGATATCTTCTCCTGAGTGTCCTGATATATTTCATAATATCCGGCTTGGATGAGCTCATTTGCCAGGCCTGTGAGCTGGAAACAGAGACTTGTTATTAGAAGTGCTGAACAGAAATGAGGAAGGGGAAGGGGAAATGGGGGGTAGAAGAAGAGGAAAGATGACGGTTAAAAAATTAACAAGATACAATCAAACAGGAAAAAAGGTAAAAGTTAACATCAACTGAACATTTTACTCACTTCCAACAACTGCTCTTTCTCTTCTTCCTCCTTTGACTTCTCTGAGGGAGTATCCTGTCCTTCCTCCTGTTGGACTCTTCTTCTTTTTGGATCTGGTGAGTCCTCTTTGGAAGTGCTTTTATCACCAATTTTATTTTGTTTCGCTTTCTTTTTTTCTTGGCCCCTCGTTTTAACTCCACCAAGGCGCTGGATTGTTCTTGCTACTGATTCACCTAAGAAGAAAGTTAAAGAAAAAACTCAAAATTTGATACAAAATTCCTAGTGGAACTCTTTGCCATCTTTCAACTTTGCTTTAGGTGGGAAGTCGTGGGGATTTGCAATGGCTTGCCATCATCTTTGCTCTAATTCTTTTTCAAAAATACAAATGATTAATTTGTGGGTACAGTTCATACAAAAACTGGCGGCTTCGTTAGAATTCATCCAAGGCCGTGGTTGGTGATTTGCATTTGAATAACCGGTGTGCAAATGCCTGATTGAAAGTGACTTTCTATGGTTGAGAGGTCCACAGTGAGCCTTACTCAAAACATATTGGTGTTGCTCTAGACCGAAGCCTGACCTATTGAGAACATTTGAAGTATGTTTGATCACCACAATTCAAAACTTGTGGGCACAAGTTAGTGAGTGCATAAACCCTGCATACGTGATTGGCTTATTTCTATGCACCTTGGCTTTAAAAAAACAACAAGTCGATTGCATGGGGATCTTTTTCCATTGTAGTTTCACCTCAAACCAATTTCTTTAAACAGCACACTTGTAACACCTTACATGGTTTTCATACCTCAAAAGACACCACACTGACAAACCTGGCTTCAGATGAGACAATATGGCTGACAAGATCCTTTGCTCATCCACTTCAATTTCCTCATCATCCGAATCGCATTTATCTTCGGCAGGCACTGGGCGTTCCTTCACGTTCATCTTCAAAACGGAAATAGGAGGAACGAGAGACTTCGTAGGACACGACACCCCGCACAATGTTACTTCAATTTTAATAAAATATTGATTTTAACGATCGTTTAAAAAAATCTGAAAGTTTATTGCTATTGAAGTAGTCCAGAAGCAGTCCCGAACACCACCTTGTATATATGTATATATATATATAAATTAAAATTGGAGTACTGCAAAACTGGAGGTTCTTGGAAGTATTATGAAGGCATATAACTATATAAATAAAATAAAGATTGTAAAAGTCGTACAAACAAATTAATTCTGGTTTTACCGCCATTTCCGCAGTGCCTATTACATCACCCGATCTAACACATTTCATTAGTTATTCATGCCTGTTGTTTGTGCCCATTATGACATCCTTAAAACAGTAAGTTTTCTGTTTGGAATGACTTAAAATTTTATTTTACTACCAGACAGGCAGACTTTGTAAACAAAATCGCACCCGTGTCCGAAGAAAGCGGTTCAGTTTGGCATTTTAAATATGAAATAGGCAAAGCCTCGAAACAAACGAAACACTTTGGAACACTTTCAAATTAAACATGGTGGGTTGGAAAGGTTCCTCTTCTTAATTTTTGATGGACGGATGGAAGGAAGGACATCGCCAAATATTGAAGCGGTTTAACCACTAAATTTTTTTTTTACCTAACTCCTGCACATGTGTGGTCAGGACGAATTCAGAGCCAAGGTATGGTAAAACGAAAGACTCGTTTTCCTATTCACGCTCCAATTTGTGTTCAAAATATAACATTCGATTTAAATAAGTTGTCGTCAATCATAAACTGACTATAATAAGTTGTGGACCTTTTATAAAGCAGAAACAAAGGTTACCTTGAGGCATGTTGTCTGAAAGTATAATTTAGCTTAAAATATAGAAAACGATTGCATTACATATTATTGGCTGCCTCTTGCAGACATTTATTTATTTGTTTAAACCCAGTTCTTAGCAACTCTCATCAGCAAACACATTGATGATTAAGTCCATTAGAAAAGCGAATTCAACAAAAGGGCCGAAAGTTTATTGATACTTGAGAGTGCGGCCTCGTAAATAAATAATGCATTGGTTGAATCACCGTGCCTCTCACATATCCATCCAGTGTTCTTGCATTCTCCTGTACTTTTGTTCATTCATTACCTCACACTTACCCAGTTGATATTGTCCAGCCAGTTATCCCGAATCAAAGACTCCTTTTTCGCAAAGTAATTTCCTTCACAATCAAAATGTCCCTCGTCCATCTCCTCCTTCAGGTTAAAAGGAGTGATGGGAACCCCACCATCACTCGTCAACGTCTCATTCTCCTGCCCTGTCAATCAGAAGAGGTAAACAGGAAATAAATGACAAAAAATTAAAACAAGCAAACATTAGCTTATCCACTAATGTGAGCGTCAGGCCAAATCTGTCCCTGTAGCGCCATTTTGTCCAGCCATTTCATACGACCAGTGGCCATGGAATCTCTCAAGCCCACGAGACTATATCAATTGGCTGTTATTATATGGTTTGCCAGTATTAATAAAACTTTAAGACAAAAAAACAAACAGAGATGGAGACAAAGAGAACACCATATCATTACGTTGGTGGAGCAGGTGCCAAACTTGTTCGAGTGTATTGGAAGTTGTCGGTGCAACGTCAAATAGTCTCAGAGCAATGCTGAGACGTTTCTACACATCCATAATTATTGTGTTGCCCCTTTTTCCTACACACCATGTCTGCACTCCAACAAAAGAAGGGATAAGTGGCAATAACGCAGCAGATTCAAGAACACCTGGTCTGAGCAGTATTTGGTTTCTTCTTCTTCGATGTTTGTTGCCATATGGGCAATAAGTTTGTTTCATTTTATGACAAGTTAAAGTGAAGGAGGCATTGTTTTGATCCAAAAAAGAGGGTTGTTAAAACCTTGTATTTTTGTTCACGCACTATTTATAATTCAACGAAACCTGGTGGTGTATTGGATCGAGCGTCCACTCCGAGTCTGAGGTCAGTGGTTTGAACCCCAGCTGAGTCGTACCAAAGAAACATATGCTGCTTCGCTCGGCTTTTAAAAAAGATAGAGCAGGGGTAACCAACCATAGGTTGGCAATAGTAGTGTCGGCTTTCATGGGCCGGATGTAATGGCGTCCTGCCAGGTAGGCAGAGTAAAAAAAATTGCGCCTGTGTCCAAAGGAAGCGGCTCAGTTTGGCATTTTTAATATGAAATAGGCAAAGCCTAAAAACGAAGTAAACCCATGAGAATTACCTTTCAGAATTACCCTTTAGAACCTATTAGAATTACCCTTTAGATTTACCCTTTAGAAATACCTTTAAGAACCCATTACAGTTACCCAATTAGCTCTTTCACGAGCCTCGATCTTGTATACAAAAAACAAAAAAACAAATACCCTGTATAACCCTTTAGAATAAAACAAGGTGGGTTGGAAAGGTTCTTCTTCATTTTTGACAGACGGCCAGACATAGCCAAATACTGACGCGGCTTCACCGCTTACAGATGATCTCACTCCTCTCTGCACATGCGTGATCGGGACGAATTCAGAGACAAAGCAGTGCTAAACTACATGTTTGTTTTCAGATTCATGTTCCGATTTGTGTTCAAAATTGATCATTCAATTGAAATAAGTTGTTCCTCGATCATAAACGGACGTTTACAGAGAGACAGAGACAAACGGACGGACACGAACCAATTGCTTAACTGCACATTTTGCTTCACATGCACAGGGTAATAAACCGAGGGGCAAAGACAAAGACAAAGACAAGGACACAAATATAAATGGACACAGGGTAGATTGATATACATACAAGGTAGATATACCTGAGTAGTGCTTACCGTCTATGTCATCGATGTTCAAGATGGAGTAGTTGGATGATGATGTCCCTCTCCCCATCGCCCCTTCCTCATCATCCTCCTCTTCCTCATCACTATCAAGTGAATGTTTGGCTTTGAACCTGCTGCCTGCTCCTGTAACCGCCCTTTTACTTCCATCCTGCAAAAAGGTCCATTTGATATAAATCTCAATAATCCGGGGCTCTTTGCAATGGATGCATTCACTTATAGTTTGGTTTTTGTAACATAATACAGCAAGCGCTATATCCACAAGACATGTCTTGTCTCATCGTCTCATGTCGGCTCTCGCGTCTCATCTCTTCTTGTGTCTCGTCGTCTTTTTTTTGTTTCGCGTGTGTGCGTCCCTCGCTTGTACATTAAACGGATGTCCCGTCTGCCAGCATTCATTGGTGGACGTTAAAGATCCCACGGTGTCCTTCACAATGATTGATCGAGCTATCGCCAGCACCACGAACAAATGCCAAATTCCTGCCCTAACCAACAGAGGGCATTGTATCAGCGGCACAGCTGCTCCCTCAGCCACCCCCATATCCACAATACAGAACATGCACCCAGCAAGCTCCATATCCATAATACATATACCCAGCTAGTACCAAATCTACAATACAGGTATCCAGCAAGCACCATATCTACAATACAGGTACCCTGAAAGTGCCATATCTACAATACAGGTACCCAGCAAGCACTATATCCACAATCCCAGCACATGGATACCTGTACAGTGTACATGCATGAATAGTACCCTTGCTTGGGCAAGTACCCAAGTACTTTTGGATCTTGGGTACTTGCCTTGGGCATGTATGAATAGTACCTTGGGCATGTATGATTATCATGGGTGGCACCATATCATACAATGTGCCATATCATACAATGTGCCATACAATGAAAGTGCCATATCTACAATACAGGTACCCAACAATGCACCATATCCATTACCTTGGGCATGTATGAATAGTACCCTTGCTTGGGCAAGTACTTTTGGATCTTCCCCCATCCAAAACCTTGATCTTTTCTACCCCCGCTAATTTCACCCCAAATCCTACACTTTTTTGAAATACCAACTTCTGTCCTGGAAGTCCTTGGTCTCCTTGTGTTCACGCCTCCTCCCCCCAGGCCCTCTCCCTCCCGCGCTTCTCCCTGCTCTCAGGTGTTGTGTTTGTGTGCTTCCCCTCCTCTCCCCATCTTGTCTTCCGCTCCCTCTTTTTGTATGTTTTGTTTGTCTGGTTGATTTGTTTGTAGAATAAATGTTAGCTCTTTCACGAGCCTCGAATCAGTATACAAAAAAAAAAAAAAAGTACAATCATTGAAGGGTTGTATGTTAATAAATAGGCTGAGCTTCCTGAATGTAATCTGGCATCTGCAGGTTCAAATCCTGACTGCTGGAATGGCACAATGACAAACCCCCAAGTGCATGTAATGCTAAAGAGCAGCATTTACATCTGTCACAATCTTTCTATTCCATCAGGATGTTATTCTGTTGTGCAGCTAACAGAATAATGTACTGTACTGATGAAATGGAGAGATTGGTCGGTCCGGTCTTTTTACCCTCGGAACCTCCAGATCACAATGTAAGGAACCCAGGTTCAAATCCCGCATACCAGATGTCATGTAATTTTTGTAAAAGAACACCGATGTCTCCTCATATCTTAGTCCTTTACGTCATACAAGTGTAAGCTCCATTACAATCTTTAGATTAATGTAAAATAAAAACAAATTACAGTATGCGGTTAACATACAAGGACTCTTACTCGTTTAAGTTGCAGATCCAGCTCTTCTTCTGCCTTTTCTTCATGTTGTTCGTCGTCCTGCTTCAACTGGGCCTCAAACCGAACTTTTCGTTTCAACATTGTTGGGCTGGAGCATGAACGACAGTCACAGAGAAATGAAATCATTGTTACAACCCTCTCCAAATCCAAAACCCTGAAGATATCAGCAGCTGATGATCCATCGTGTGGTCATGTCATAAGATGTTCACGCAACCATTTGTGATGTTAAGTGAACTCGGCAGAGTACTGAGCAGCACTGTGTCTTGTATACAGAGTCAAGGCTCGTGGAAGAGCAAGATAGAAGAACGGAGCAGGATGCAACATAACAAAGGAACAGCAGAAAGAAAAGGGGCCTTTTTCTGTCTTGTCTTATCTTGTTCTGTCTTGTCTTGTCTTGTTCTGTCTTGTCTTGTTCTGTCTTGTCTTGTTCTGTCTTGTCTTGTTCTGTCTTGTCTTGTTCTGTCTTGTCTTGTTCATGTTCTGTCCATTTCCGGACCCATTGCACTCACCCATTCCCGGACCCGTGACCACATCACCCCCGTCCTTTACAAGCTTCACTGGCTCCCCATCCCCCAGAGAATCCAGTACAAAATCCTCCTCTTGACATACAAAGCCCTCCATAACCTGGCCCCATCCTACCTGGCTGACCTCCTCTCCAGACACACTCCCACCCGCAACCTCCGCTCTGCTGGTACCAACCTCCTGACCCCCTCCATCCGGACCAAATTCAGATCCTGGGGGGACAGGGCCTTCTCCATCGCTGCTCCCACCCTCTGGAACTCACTACCTCACACCATCAGAGACTCCTCCTCACTCACCACATTCAAAACATCACTAAAGACCCACCTGTTCAACACTGCATTCAACATTCAACCCACAGCATTTAACCCCTGACTATGTCTTCTCCTTCTCCCTCCTTTTGCTTTAAATATTTCCCTATTGATTCTTGTCTTTTTGCAATTGTTGTTTTCATGTATTGTTATGCATTATGTTTGCCACTCTGTCAAAGCGCCTTTGGGCTTCTGGAAAAGCGCTATACAAAATAAATAAATGAATTATTATTATTATTATTGTCTTGTTCTGTCTTGCCTTGTTCCATCCTGTCTTGTTCTGACCTGTTTTATTTTGTCATCTCGTTTTATTGTTTCGTCTCATCTCATTTCTTGTCGTCTCGTGTCTTGTTCTGTCTTTTCTTGTTCTGTCTTGTCTTGTTCTGTCTTGTCATGTTCTGTCTTGTCTTGTTCTGTCTTGTCTTGTTCTGTCTTGTCTCCTTCTGTCTTGTCTTGTTCTGTAATGTCTTGTTCTCTCTTGCCTTGTTCTCTTTTGTCTTGTCATCTCGTCTTGTTGTTTCGTCTCGTCTCATGTCTTGTCGTCTTGTCTTGTTCTGTCTTGTCATGTTCTGTCTTGTCTTGTTCTGTCTTGTTCTGTCTTTTCTTGTTCTGTCTTTTCTTCTTCTGTAATGTCTTGTTCTCTCTTGCCTTGTTCTCTTTTGTCTTGTCATCTCGTCTTGTTGTTTCGTCTCGTCTCATTTCTTGTCGTCTCGTGTCTTGCTCTGTCTTGTCGTGTTCTGTTTTGCCTAGTCGTCTCATGTCTAGTCTTCTCGTGTCTTGTCTTCTCATGTCTTGTCGTCTTAGATCTTGTTTTGTCCTGTCTTGTCTTATTGTGTCGCGTCTTGTCGTCTCTTGTTCACATGTCTCTTCTTGTGTCACGTGTCTTGTATTATTGTCTCGTGTCGTCCTTTCGTCTCTCACGTCTAATCTCTTCGTGTGTCTCGTCGTCTTTTCTTGTTTCGCGTGTGTGCGTTCCTCGGTCGGACATTAAACGGACGTCCCGTCTGTCAGCATTCATTGGTGGACGTTAAAGATCCCACGGTGTCCTTTACAAAGATTCATCGAGCTATCGCCAGCACCACGAACAAATGCCAAATTCCTGCCCTAACCAACAGAGGGCATTGAATCAGCGGCACAGCCGCTCCCACAGCCTTGTGCTCCATATGAACGAAGAAGATGCCCTTGCTTATTGTATCCAACTGATGCTCCATTGTGGGAGCATTGCCTTTTAAAAAGCTAAAACAAATAGGAAATAAAATAGAAAATGGTGATCGATCCGCCGTGGAAAGAAGCGAAATTGACGTTTTGAGCCTTACCCTTCGTCGGAGCAAAGGAGAGGCCTTACCCTTCGTCGGAGCAAAGGAGAGGCCTTACCCTCGGTCCCAGGATCGAAACGTCAGCTTCTCTTCTCTCCACCGCGGATCAATCACCATTTAAGGTACTTTATTTTATTCCCAATTTGTTAGCTCCGCCACTGAACGGTGGCTATGTTTGTTACTTCAAAATCGAAGATTCACAAGCATATCGGTTGGTCTAGTCTGTGACTCTGTCTGTCTGTATGTCAATCACCTTCAGATCACGATTTTATAAACCAATCTTCACAACACTTCACAAAATGGTAGATTGATTTTGAGATCAAAAGGTTAACATAAGCTAAAGTTAAACAATTTTGTCAAATTTCTAAAATCCTCAATTTTCATCCCATGAACTTGAAATGGAGTTACATATCAAGACACTGAATTCAACCACCAATTGTTTTTGAGGTCAACATAGCCCAAAAGGTCAACATCGGCCAAAGGTGAACAACTTAGGTGCGATTTCTAAAATCCTCAATTTTCATCCGATTAGGTTGAAATTTAACAGGATTTGCATATCAGGTCACTGAATTCAACCACCAAATATATTTGAGGTCAAAAGGTCAAAATAGGCCGATTTCCTAGAATTCTCAATTTTCATCTGATCGAGTTTAAATTTTAAAAGGATTTGCATATCAGGTCACTGAATTCAACCACCAAATATATTTGAGGTCAAAAGGTCAAAATAGGCCGATTTCTAAAATCCTCAATTTTCATCCGATTGACTTGAAATTTAACAGGATTTGCATATCAGGTCACTGGATTCAACCACCAAATATATTTGAGGTCAAAAGGTCAAAATAGGCCGATTTCCTAGAATTCTCAATTTTCATCTGATCGAGTTTAAATTTTAACAAGATTTGCATATCAGGTCACTGAATTCAGCCACCAATTATTTTTGAGGTCAACATAGGCCAACAAGTCAAAATAGGCCAAAGGCCAACAACCGAGGCGCAATTTTAAAAATCCTCAATTTTCATCCGATTAGGTTGAAATTTGAAGAGGATTTTCATATCAGGTCACTGAATTCAACCACCAAATATATTTGAGGTCAACATAGGCCAACAAGTCAAAATAGGCCAAAGGCCAACAACCGAGGCGCGATTTTAAAAATCCTCAATTTTCATCCGATTAGGTTGAAATTTGAAGAGCATTTGCATATCAGGTCACTGAATTCAACCACCAAATATATTTGAGGTCAAAAGGTCAAAATAGGCCGAATTCCTAGAATTCTCAATTTTCATCTGATCGAGTTTAAATTTTAAAAGGATTTGCATATCAGATCACTGAATTCAGCCACCAATTATTTTTGAGGTCAACATAGGCCAACAAGTCAAAATAGGCCAAAGGCCAACAACCAAGGCGCGATTTTTAAAATCCTCAATTCTCATCCGATTAGGTTGAAATTTGAAGAGGATTTGCACGGAATTCAATCACAAATAATTTTCTAAAACTTTGTGATTGTTTATTTGATTGTTGTGATTTAAAAATCATAAAATCACAAATCACTGAAGGTGGTCGGAGGTTGTGTTTTCACCCCTGTCTGTCTATGTCTTTGCTTGTTTGCCTGTCTGTCTGAGCAGGATATCTCAAGAAGTTATAGACGGATTCTGATGAAATTTGGTGGACAAGTTGAGTGTATGATAAGGACGAATTGATTCGATTTTGGTGAAGACCCGGATCTGGATCCAATCCTTTTTTTCAGTGATTCTTCTTCATTGAGAGATGGGGCCAAAAACTATACATAGCAGGATATCTCAAAAAGTTGTGGACGGATTATGACAAAACATGGTGGATGAGATGTGGAAGTGACAAGAACAAGCCGATTCGATTTTGGTTCAGGTCCGAATCCATATCTGACCAATGAGTGGGATACAAAACACAAACTGCATAGCCTGGTGGGGGTATGCTCTCTACCGAGTGCTGTCCTAGTTTTACGTTATTTTGCAAGATTGGAGTACAGTCCCACATGGAGGGATGGCACATAATAATAACAATAATCCCATGAAAATAGTTGAGCAACATGCGTGAAGTTTTTTAAAAGTAATTCAGATTAATATTAGTCATGTATCAGTTCCTATAACAGTCCTGGACAGGCAGTGTTTGTTATATTAAGTGTTCTGCGTTGTAGTAAATAAGGACATGTCGATTCTAAAACCAAATTCGCTCACCTCTATCGCTTCTTGTGTCTTGCCCTTTACAATCGGCTGACAAATTTTTTTATAAAAAAAGTAAGGAGTAAAATTAAAAAATAAAGGGAGAAATCAAAACTCAGTACAGTACTGTATACAAAACACTTTCCCACAACGACGCCACAAAATACTGTACGGAGCTCTGTCCCAGAATGCAATGCGAACAGTGTGTTGACGAACAGTGGTTGGTTGTCCTGTTATGTGTCTTATAATTAATTTCTGTTTTAAATTACTTGTATTCATTACAGTGTTTTACTTATAGTTAAAATTCATTTCAATAAGAGAATACACGTTCGAGTTGAGGAATCGCACTTTCGATTTAAACTTTAATGTATAAGAATTTCATTTTTTTCAATATACTTATTGTGATTTTTTTACTATATATCTTTTACTTGCTTTTCATATGCTTTTTTGCTTCAATATACGTATAGTATTGTTTATGTATTTTCCGTTTCGTCGTGGTTGTGAGTGCGACCAAGTCGAGGTGTATACCATCAATCACGGCTGGTATTCCACCTTTTTCTATTTGTCATCCATTTCAGAACATTGTTTTTAACAATATCGCAAAACTTGTGACATAAAATTGTTTTCCAATTTGACTTGATAATTGCAATGAAATCCATCGTACTGAATCCCACCATTTCTATGACAACTGTCTAATTAAAGTTTTCAATTTGGGTTCGACACAGTATTGACTATTGTATTCTATCAGTCCTTACAGCTTGCTTCTTCTCTGTCACGGCCAATGAATCTTCTTCTTCAAAATCAACCACACGTTGAGCACGGCCTTGGTGATGTGAAAACAAATTTGTCATACGTTTATCTTTCATTCAAGCTGTGTAACGCAAACCGGTGGGAGTCGCGTCGGTATTTCATTCCATGAATGAAGTATAGCTGTTTTTGTGTTCTTCACATGGTTTTCTGCATCCGACAACCGATCTGCTCATATTGATATTCCTGTTTCTGTTTGTCATCGCAATAGTTTCACTGTTTGCATGTCCACTGTATAGTACACTGTACCGTGCGTGCGTGAGTCCGTCCGTGCGTGCGTGAGTCCGTCCGTGCTGTATGTTATGTTGCTTCCCAAGCCTAACGTGGTAGGCTAATATTTGATAAGTGCATTTTTTTTTTTTTGTATACAATTACAAGATCGAGGCTCGTGTAAGAGCTAACATTAATGACAAAAAGACAAACTGACACATGAAACAAAAGATAAAGGGAGCGGGAGACAAGATGGGGAGAGAGAGGGAAGCATACAAGTACCACATTTGAGAGCAGGGACATCGGGAGATCTGTGGGAGGGAGAGGGCTTGGGTGGAGGGCGGGAGGCCGAAGGGGAGGGGGGAGGAGGCACGGGAAGGGGAGGGGGGAGGAGGCACGGGACGGGGAGGGGGAGGAGTCACTGAAAGGGTGGGGGAGGAGGCACGGGAAGGGGGGGGGGGAGGAGGCACGGGAAGGGGGGGGGAGGAGGCACGGGAAGAGGGGGGGGGGAGGAGGCACGGTAAGGGGGGGGAGGAGGCACGGGAAGGGGGGGGGGAGGAGGCATGGGATGGAGGCATGGGAAAGGGGTGGAGGAGGCATGGGAAGGGGAGGGGGAGAGAGGGATGGGAAGGGGGGGGGGAGAGGCACCGGAAGGAGGGGGTGGGTGGGAGAGGTATAAAACACATGGACACTGCTAGGACTTCCAGGACAGAAGTTGGTATTTCAAGAAAGTGGATCTGGGGTGAATTAACGGGGGTAGAAAAGATCAAGGTTTTGGATGGGGGAAAATAAGAGATGGTGGTGAACAGCTGTTTTAAAGACCTGGGGGGGAGTGCGATTGGATGAATAGAGTGAGGGAGTTTGTTCCAGAGGTGGGAGAAAAGAGGAATGAAAGAGTGAAGGTGAATAGAGAGTTGATTTTGGCAGTTTAACCATAAGAGGGTTGCTGGCAGATCTTGTGTGACGTGTAGGAATATTTGGGGGACAGAGCTGGGGGAGCTAGGCCGTAGAGGAGTCCTTAGAAGACAGAAAGACCACCTACCTGCCTGCGGTGAGTGAGTGAAAGGCCCTCAGAGTTAGCTTTATTACGAGAGATTCCAATGATTCTGAAAGCTTTGGTTTCAACAATGTGAAGCCGAGCTAGGTGTGAGGCAGGAGCACCAGCCCTTCCTTACCAATGAGTAATGATATACTCACCAATGAGTGAATGAGCTGCATTAAAATGTGGTGGATATATTATATATGCTGTCTGCATTTTATTGTCTTGCTTTTCAATTGTTCTTTTTAATCCCAATTACAGCTGCGGATGGCATCTTTGCGTAATGGGGGGAGTCGGATGGACAAATAGTGTGACGTGGGAAAGGAGAATGTCGCAGAAGGAGAGGCAAGAAAAGTGTCGGAGAGAATGGGATCATTACAGCAGGTGTTGTCATTATGATTCGTTTGTTTTTATGCATCCGCTGATGAAGTCGCTGGGAACATTATGTTTTTGGGTTGTGCGTGTGTCTGTCCGTGTGTGCGTGCGTGCGTCTGTCCGTCCATCCGTCTGTCCGTCCATCCGTCTGTCCGTCCATCCGTCTGTCCGTCCATCCATCTGTCCGTGCATCTGTGATAGGTTTTTTTTGTTACCGCTATAACTCAAGAATGGCTGAAAGGATCTAAGTCAAACTTGGTACAAGTATAGAACCGCCTTTAGAGGCCATTTTCCCCCGCAGAACGGGGGTTGTCCTTTTTTTGGGCACCGTGGTCCCCTTTTTGAAGCAATGTTTGATGGCCGGATGCCCTTCCTGCTGCCTACCCTGTTAGTCGCCTCTTGCGACACGTAGGGAATTACCAGTGAACTGGTACTCTATTTGCCGACCTCGGAAGGATGACAGGCTGAGTCAACCCTCCTGGCGTTAATTCAGGGATGAACCGGGATTCAAACCCAGGATCCTAGGTTCCCAAGCCGGCACCCTAACCACTAAGCCAACATCAGGAAACTTGTTACAAGTATGTACGAGTATAATGATGTAAAGATGAACCGATTCGATTATGGAGTCAAAAGGCCATAGGTCCCATTTGGTAAAAATTATGTTACTGCGCTAACTTGTGAATCAGTTTTTTTTTAATGTTG